>NC_081354.1:35154217-35369217 GCF_030684315.1 Stegostoma tigrinum
CATCTCGTGGATCATCCCAATTATTACTCGCACCACAGCAAATTGCTGTGCACACATAGTTCAGAAAAAACCCAACATATAGCTAAACATGAGGAAGAGGGCTTTCATTTCATAAAGAGCAGTCACCACTACTAGGAAAGGAAGAAGAATTGTCTTCCTCAGACAGACTGTACCTAAACCGTGTTGGGCCTGACAGAAAAGGAAATCTAAGGCTAAAACCAACAGTTTAAAACAAATGAGGAAGGAGACTGTTGGAAATTGCAACAGGAGGAGGAGAATCATGTAAATACCAAACAGGTAACAAGAGGTGGAGTGGGACCTGAGAGATCTATATCTGCCTAGAGGACCAGAGTGAGGTTACTTAAGTACTTTGCTTCAGTGTTGACCAAGAAAAAGAAAACTGACTCAATATCAGAAGAACCCAAAATGGTAGAGGTAATTGATAAAGTAAAACTGAGAAGCAAGATCTACTGAAAAAAGTGTGGTAATGCTTAGAATGGGTAAGCCCCTGGTCTGGATAACATGCATCCCAGGATGCTCGAGGAATTGGAAATTGAGATAGCAGAAATGCTTGCCATAATATCCCAATCACTCCTAGATAAAAAGGCGGGTGCCAGAAGCTTGGCCTATGGAAACTGTGACAGTGATCCAAGAAATACACAAGGACAACTCTCAACTATAGGCAGTTAGTTTAACAGTCATGAGCAAAGTTGTCGAAGTAATCAGGGGAAAATATAAACAAACTCTTGGATATGTTTGAGTTAGTAAGGGTATGCAACACAATTATAAGAAAGGGCAGATCATGCAGGAACAAGCAAATTTAATTTTGAGGCAGAGACAAGTCTTGAAAGAAGTTATTATTGTTTCTTTCCTGATCTACATTATCTAAAACACTTCTAATTACCTATATTACAAGGACTCAGGCC
The DNA here is from genome assembly GCF_030684315.1 of Stegostoma tigrinum. Taxonomy (NCBI): domain Eukaryota; kingdom Metazoa; phylum Chordata; class Chondrichthyes; order Orectolobiformes; family Stegostomatidae; genus Stegostoma; species Stegostoma tigrinum. The sequence continues at coordinate 35,155,144 of NC_081354.1, forward strand.
TTGATTTAAAGGTTTAGGCTCTCTCACTCAGTACATAATTAACCCAACAAAAGAAGTGCCAATAATGAACTAGAACAGACTACAGAAAGAAAGAATAGGACAGTGGTAGCAATTACATCATAAGATTTAATATTAGGATTGAGAAGGATACAAGTAGGTCAAAAACTAGACTAATAGATTGAAAATTAACAAATAATGAAATGGATAAAATTGTTGGGGTTGAGGGAGAACTTACAAGCATTAGAAAAAAAGTTGAAAATTGTTAAAAAGGATAATCAACACAGCTTGGGGGAAATAAGTTCAATAAAAAGACAAAACCAAGCAAGTTAACTGTACTCAGATGAAGGACTAAAACAAAAAACTGAATCTAAAAAGACAAAATGTAAAAATAGAGGAAGATAAACTTAATAAATTAATGCACTTGAGACTGGATGAGAGACAACTGTCAACAAACCAGAAAAACTAAAGGTCTCGATGGCATGTACCTCAGGAAAGTAGGTAGTAAGTAGCAGAGGCGCTAGTTTAAATATGTTCCATTGAAGGGATTGTGCCAGAGGGATAACAGTGGACAACGATTACTGTTTCTATATAGAAAAAGAGAGCAAAGACACAATGAGTAAAATAAAACTAAACATGTTTTTTGCATTAAGTGAAAAAGTTTACTGGTCTTCATACTGATGAAATACAGCTGGGTTTTCTGGCTCCTTTGCAGGGCCTCCTGCAGGAAGCAGCATGCCAGATCTGTAGTAGGAAGAGTGAAGATACTTCAGTGAAAGTTATCCACTTAAGAGGGTCTCCATTCCTTGAAAGATATAAACTAGATACTAGGACTTCCCAAAAAGTGGGAGCTGAAATCTGGGCTGGTAAGTTCCAAGGCAGCAAATGATCACCCTGGAGTTCTGACAGACCCCCCCACACACAAAATAGTTGTCACTAGTGGTACGGAAGGATAGTACTTGCATTACTTAACACAATCTTCAGCAACAATAAACTGTAAATTTTACAGCCTGGCACATCCTCCATTCCACCACTATGTTCAAGTCAAAGGACCAATCCAGCTCGAATATGAGACAAGTCATCTATACCAATAGCAGTACCCAGGTGTACCGAAGAGGAGGTGCTAAATTAGTATATGTGCTAAAAACAGAAGCTACATAGACAATTCTAAGTGATCTGCAGAGTACAGTTCAGATTTAAATTTTGCTATTCTGCCATATCCAGGTCTGACTGGTGGTGGATAACAAAAAGGAAAAAATAACCAGAAGAGAAGGGTCCATTAACGTGTTCTACCCTCAATGAGGCTAGAATGCAATACGTGGCTTCAGCCTCAAAAATAAGTGAAATTGGACAGACCCCCATCAATTTAAGCATTGGAAACAACAATGGAAAACCCAGAAACAAAAACAGAAATTGCTGGAAAGGGTCAGTAGGTCTGGCAGCATCTGTGGACAGAAAATGTTTCAGGTCTAGATCTCAGTTCTAAGGAAGGAACACTGGACCTGAAACGTTAACAGATTTCACAGATGCTGCCAGAGCTGCTGATCTCTAGCAATTTGTGTTTTTGTTTCCGATTTACAGCATACACAGTTTTTAGTTTCACAACGGGAAGCTCAGCCCTGTCGACCTTGCAGAGTACTGTTTCCTGGGGATGTGTGTCAAAATTAGAAGAACTGTCTCACAAACCAGTTAAACAACAGCATGACATAACGTGTTTACGTATGACTCCACGACCATGTCTACGTTGCAGACACTGCCATCACCATCCCTGGTTGTGTCCTGTCCCATCTGCAATCCCAGCAGACGTGACTGCAGTGACATACAATTGGAAGGGAATAGTCCTAGGAGTCCTCAACACTGACTGTTCTCCATGATGTTTCAATGGCATCAGGTCAAATATGGGTAGGGAAACCTCCTGCTGATTACCACATACAATTCCTCTTCTGCTGAGGTCAGTAATCTTCAACGTGAAAACACTACCTGGAAGGAAGGATCGAGGTGGTCAACATACAGAATGTTCTCTAGGTGGGAGACTTCAACGTCCAACACCAGGAGTGGCTCAACAGCATCACTACAGCCTGAGGTAGTTGAATCCTAAAGGACACCATTGCCAGACTGGGTTTGTAGCTGACATTGAAAGAGCCAAGAGGGAAAGCACAGTTCAGCCCATCCTCACCAATTTGCCTGCTACAGATACATCTCTCGACTATAGCATTGGCAGAGGCGAGTACTACATAGTCCTTGTGGAGACCAGATTTCCTCTTTACGTTGAGAATACCATAAAACCATTAGTTGTCAGAGCGGAATTAGGCCATTTGGTTCATCAAGTCTGCTCCACCATTCAAACTGTGGCTAATGTTTCTCATTCCAGTTGCCAGCCTTCTCAACTTTTGATCTCCTTACTAATCAAGAACCTATCTTTCTCTCAAATACCCTTAAGTGCATTTTATGACACTATCATGCTAGATGGGACAGATTTCAAACAAGTCTAGCCACTCATGTCTGGGCATCCATGAAGCACTGCAGGCCATCAACTGCTGCAGAATTGTACATCAACACAATCTGCAACTTAATGGCCTGGCATATCCCAACCATGGAGTGAGGGGAATCAACCTGGTTCAAATAAAAAAAAGTGCAAGACAACATGCCAGGAGTAGCACCAGGCATACCTATGAAGAAAAACCAGGTGTCAATGTGGGCATGCTTCAAATCAAGACTATTTTTGTGCCAATAGTTTAAGTAGCGAGTGATGGACAAGGTAGAGATTCCACAACAAACAGGATCAGATCAAGACTCTGCAGTCCTGTCACGCTCAATTGTGAACGGTGGTGGACAATTAAACAATTCAGTCGAGAGGTGACTCCACAAATCTCTCTATCCTCACTAATGAGCAGCCCAGTCAGTGCTAAAGAGAAGGCTGAACCCTCTGGCAAAATTACCAAGTGATGATCCTTCTCAGCCTTCTCTTGAGGTTCCCAGAATTACAGAAGCCAGTTTTCAGCCAAGTCAATTCATTTCATTTAATAAAAGAAAATGACTGAAGGCAATAGATACTGTAAATGGGATGGCATTTACCTGACAATGTGAAAAATTGCCTAGCTATGTCCTGTACACAGAATCAGGTTGAATCCAGTTCAACCAAATTACTCGCCATCAATCTACTCTCAGACATCAGTAAAGTGATGGAGATCCATAGTGGTCTCAAGCAGCACTTAACCAGCAATAACCTGCTCACCTGACACCAAGTTCTTGACCTCATTACAGGTTTCATTCAAACATGAAAGGTGAATTCCAGAGGTGAGATGAAGATGACTGCCCTGGATATCTAGACTGTACTTGACTTTAGCATGGCATCAAGGAGCCCTATCAAAGCCAAATGTCAATAGCAATCACAGGAAATACTCTCCACTGGTTGAAATTTACCTAGGGATTGGAGTACAAGAATAGGGAAAGCTTGCCTTAACGATACAAGGTGCTAGTAAGAACATATATTAAAGTACAAAAGGCAGTTTTGGTCCCTTTATTTAAGAAAACAGATTATTTCATTGGAGGCAACTCAAAAAGAAGGTTCATCAGGACAATCCCCAGTATACAGTGATTTTCTTATGAGCAAAGGTTAATCCGAACAGGTCTCTAATCATTGGAATTTAAAACAGTGAGAGGTGATCTCACTGCAACATATGGGATTCTTGAGGGACTTAAGAGGTAAATGCTGAAAGAGGTCTCCCCTCACGCGAGAGTTTAAGATCAGAGGGGCAACTTAAGCGTATGAGGAGAAATTTCTTCTGAGGGTTGGGAATCTTTGGAACTCCTTGCTACAGAGGGCAGTGGGGGCAGAATCCTTGTATATACTGGAGGCTGAAATGGATACGTTTCAGATCAGTAGGGGTATCAAAGATTATGGGGAAAGGGCAGGAAAATGGACTATAATCTCCTTTTGAATGGTGATGATGATTTAGAGGAAACAGGCTACTCCTTTTCCTATTTCTTATGGTTTGATGTGTCTTATAACACAAAAAAAATGATTGCTGTGGTTGTTGAAGTTAGCCATCTCAGCAGGAGTTCCTCAGAGTCATAGGCCCAACATTCAGCTGCTTCAATGACCATCCCTCTATTATAAAGGTAAGAAAGAGACATACCAATGAGCGTATGGTGTTCAGTAACAGTGGCAGCTCCTCATGCTGAAGTAGTCTGTGCCTGTACATAAGCCTGAACGTTGCCCAACTCTTGGGTTTCTAAGTGACGAATAACATTTGTGCAACACTAGACAATAATCACCTTAAGAGTCTAAACCCTTCCCCTTGAACATTCAATTTGTTGAGCAAGGACATTGATACACTGAGTAAATTCTGACAATTCAACATTAAGTAGTTGACTGTAGCCCCCTCTCCATTGTACAAATAATCTGCTGAATCTAGATATGCTCCAACCCAACATGCCAGCTTTTCAAAGTGACCAATGATACTCTTAATTTATTTTCTCTATTACCAACCACCTCCTTAAATGCCTCTTCCTTATGCCCTTCAATCTCAACATGAAAATAACCTGTCACTAGGTTTGAAACAGTCTGTTCACTGGGAGCTTCCTCCTCATTCCTTTGTCTGTCAAGTCCAATACAACTCTGAACTCATTTTGTCTCCATTTGCCTGTATGCTTCCTCAAACTAATCTTGATCATGAGACCTCCCTCTCACTGTTGACTACTTGAATCCCCTTGCAGTCCTAAAAATAGCTGACAAATGCGCTCAAATATTGTACCCTTCTCCTTTAAAATGATCAGATTCTAGATCATAAACCTCACTTTCGCCTCTAATCTTGTAGCTAACTACTATGTTCAACTTCCTAAATATGCTGCAACAAAAAAAAACGCTGCATGCTGGAAATTTGAAATTAACAAAATATTAAAACAAAAGTCAGGCAACATCAAGTATCAATGTCCACCTACAGGTGAATGGATTTTTTCCCCTTATACTTGCATATTTTGTTTGTAATGATGGAGGGAAGATATTGTAATTAAACTATGATCAATATTTGCCGTTGTCTTTTCACAGCTTTCAAAATTTTTGCATTATGCGCTGTACAATGTGATCATTGGAGTTACCATTTTAATTGCATACCCGAGTGCCAGCAAGGTTTTATCATACAACTACAACTCTATCACTTCCCTGTGCAAAGTAGCAATTGTCCCCTTGCATGTCTATATACCTTTTGTTTTGGAGTACTTCATTCTCTTTTTATATGTAACTCTGGAAGCATGTAATAAAGAGTTGCATTGGTATAGCACCTTTAGCATGATTGATAAACATCTCAAAGCAGTTCATGAAGGCAGAACATGTAAGAAACAGCTGTAGAAGAATTAAGGGATTGCCAAGAATTTGGGCAAGGAGGTATATTTTGAGAAGATTTATAAAGCAAAGAAGAACAATATACATGTGGCCCTGCTATTTTCACAAGTAGTTTTAAATAGGAAGATATTGTTAGAACTCTCAGGTTTTACTTCCCAACATACATCCTTTAGCTTCTGGATTTGTCTTTGGGCATCAGCCTTTAATTTAAATTCTTCTTTTGCAGCTTATGGTCTTCTATTGCTCTACCAGAAAATAAAGTTGGTGGTTTTTGTTCCATTCATGAATCATTGATCCACATTATTCCCTTAGAAACCAGATTGCCACTTTTTAAATAATACCTTGGTAATTTAGAAACAGCAAACATGGACATAAGCTTTTTCTATATAAAAGATAGTTGATACTGGTCATCTTTATGACAAGAGACAATCTTCTCCATTCTTGCCCCATGTTAAGGTCTTTTTACAGTAAAATTTTAGATAGGTCAACAGAACATACTGCAATTTTCAGGATGTGCAAGATTAGTGTTGCATGACATTAATGAAGTTATCCTTCAGTCTGAAGAATTCCCCAAGCTGTTGAGAGACTTTGCATCAATTTCTGTTTTCAAAACAGATCCGTTTCAGCAAAAAAAAGTTTTGATCGACATCTCACCAATTTAAGGGATAGAGCACAGATTGGGTAAATAGACTAAGAAAAGATAAGGTGGCCATTAAAAAGTGGAAAATATTTTTTAAAATAGTCTAAATGTTCAATAAAAATGATCCAATGAGAACGATCCATTGACTTGATGAGGAATTAATGGTGGCATTAGATTAAAAGGAAGAGATTTATAATGCTGCAAGGAATAACAGTAAGCAACTATCTGCCTGAAGGAGACACTTCAGCACCACTGACAACACCCCTCTGCAACAGAAACAGGTCAGAACTCATCTCAAAAGACACAGTATTATCACTAAGCCTTAACACTTCTAATGCAGTACTAGTGTCTCCCTACCTGTAAAACTACGAGGCCTGGGTTCAAGTCCCAACTGCTGTAGAGCTGTACAATATCATCTCTGAACAGGTTGACTAGAAAATTACCACAAAGATTCTTATGTGGCTTGACTGGGTAGACATAGGTGACTTTTCCTGGATGGGGAATCTAGTGCATGGGATCCTCAGGATAAGGCCTCAAATTACTGAAGAAATTTTTCCTTGTCCAATGCGGATTCCCCATCGTTGAATATATTCAAGTATATAATAGATTTTTTGATCCCTTGGGAAATCAGGGATATGGGAAACCAGCAAAAACATGAAGATCCATCAAGTTTCCACAAACCTTTGGAAAAGACATATTGTCTTAAGGGGAGGGGAGATGCTCTACATTTGCTCACGTTTCTTATAGTTTTTAAATTTCTTCTTTCCAGTCATGGCACAAAAACCATTATCAGGGAGCAAAGAAGTGCAAAAAAGGTTTTGGAGCCTAACAATTTTGTTTCAGATAATGGTTTCATATAGCAAGAATGATATTTCTAATGGTTTCTGTTCAGTTTAAGATGGAATATGTATGGTGTACAACATTGAAAAATTTCTTGTTCATTTTACTTTTCGCACAATTGCGTGGATGGGAATCATGAGTTTCAACCTCCCCAAAACAAAAACTGCGTGAATATTTGGATGAATGAGGAGTGTTTCCCCTCCTCCCCCACTTCTTGACTTTGCTCTGTCCATACACAGTATACCCATCTACTGTAAGATGCAAGATGTCATAAGAAAAGGCAACTGTTAGTCTTACTATTACACACGCTTCAAGGTACGAATAATATAGTTACATTCATGGGTACTGGCCCTGATAAATGGCTTTTGCTGTCAGGCAGATTCTAAATTCAAACATCCCTATCACATCAAAGAAAAAGAAAGATAAAGCAAAAGCTGTGATTCCGAGATGCTGGATGGGTGGAAAATTGTTGGATTCAAGAGAGCTTGTTTTGTGCAATCCAGTCCAAATGTGGCTGCAAAGTACAAAATGCAAGTACTTATCAATCCATAATTGATCATAATATAATTTTGAGCTGCTTTTCTTAAAGCAAGAGGACCAACCATCATAAAATCCATTACCGTTCTGCTGATTGAGACAGACTAGAAGCATACTGCACACACAATATCTTTTGGGAACCACTGTTTTGGTATGCAGATAAAGCCAAAGAACTGTGATTTTTCAACAAGACATGCTGATCCACAATGACGTAAAGTGAAATATCTGTATTAATTTAAAAAACACTGAAGCAGATGAAAGCAAGCTTCCACCACTTTTAGAAAACTTCCCATCTTCCACCTCCATAACCAAACTCACCCAAAATTCTGCTTCCCATGTCTCACACCAACTTCCATTCAACCATTTATGTTCACTGACCTGCAGGTACACTCAATAGTGACATTCTGTATTGACTGAGGTCACTATGAAGGTCCAGCCTTTTCAACTATACCCCTCACCCAAGGCTTAGGTGACCCTCAGGTTAACCACACCACCAGAAATTTCTCTCCAATGACAGCAGTTCTGTCTTCTGGGACTGTGGCAAAATTCACTTTTCTCCCATACTCTCAGCCAAAGAAAATTTTGATTTCAAATTTCTCAGTCTTGCACCCAATGCACCCTCTATGACCATTTCCATCCAAAAGGACCATAACCTTCTCTGGCCAAATAATCCTTCAACAACTCTGTATTCTTCCAATTTGGGCTGCTGGTGCTTCACTGGTTTCCTTCAACCCTCTTTTGGTGGCTATACTTTCAAACAGTTTCAGCTCAAAGTTCAGAAATTTCCTTCCATAAGCCGGCTCACCTCACTTTCTCTCTTCCTTTAAGAGCTTTTGTAACTTGTACTAACATTTCCCTACAAAAACAAAGTTGCTGGAAAAGCTGAGCAGGTCTGGCAGCATCTGTGAAGGGAAAAAATAGAGTTAACATTTTGGTCCTGTGACCCTTGCTCAGAACAGAGGAAGGGTCACTGGACCCAAAACGTTAACTCTATTTCTTCCTTCACAGATGCTGCCAGACCTGCTCAGCTTTTCCAGCAACTTTGTTTTTGTTACTGATTTACAGCATCCACAGTTCTTTCAGTTTCTATCTAACATTTCCCTACGTGACTTGTTGTCATATCACAGTCTGGTAATGTTCCTGTGAAGTACCTTTAATTAATTTTTTTTGCATGTTAAGGTAATATATTAAATGCATGTTGATCTCATGTTAAATGTTTTGCATTTCATTTGGCTCACCCCGATACAACGTAATTGTTGGTGAGGAAATTTCCAAAGTCTGCCTCAAAAGAAGGATCAATCGATTACTTTTTGCACTGAATATTTTTTATTCATTCATGGGATGTGGGCATCACTGGCTGGGCCAGCATTTATTGCCCATTCCTAAATGCTCAGGATGGTGGTGATGAGCTGCCTTCTCAAACCGCTGCAGTCAGACCTACAATCGCCATTAAGAGAATTCCAGGATCTTGAACCAGTTACAGCAAAGGAAAGGCAATACACTTTCAATCAAGGATGGGTTGGAAGGAACTTGCAATTGATGTCTTTCTTGATCATAGTCATGGGTTTGGAAGATGCTGCCTAAGGACCTTTCAGAGTGCACTTGTACATAGTATACACTGCTGCTGAGTGTCAGTGGTGGAGGGAGTGGATGTGGTAGCAATCTAGCAGGCTGCTTTATCTTGGACAGTATCACGCTTAAAATCAGAGTCCTACAACACTGACAGGCCCTTCAGCCCAAACTGGTCCGTGCCCAACAAAACGTTCATCCATGCTAACCCCATTTCGCCGCACTCGGCCCATATCCTTCTTAACTTTTCCTACTCACGTATTCGTCTGAATGCCTTTTCAATGTTGTCAACATTAGGAGTGGAGCGTTGTTGCAGCTACACTGGAGGAATAGGGGGAAGAGAAGAGTTGAACACGTGGCTACAGGGATGGTGCAGGAGGGAGGGTTTTGGATTCTTGGATAATTGGAGCTCTTTCTGGGGTAGGTGGGACCTCTACAAGCAGGATGGTCTTCAACTGAACCAGAGGGGTACCGATATCCTGGGTGGGAAGTTTGCTAAGGCAATTCAGGTGGGTTTAAACTAATTCAGCAGGCAGATGGGCACCAAAATTGTAATTCGCATATAGAAAAGGTTGAGAGTAGGGTGGTCCGAAATAAAGTTTCAGGGACGCAAAATCGCACCGGCATGCAAGTTGGTTTGAAGTGTGTCTACTTCAACGCCAGGAGCGTCCGGAATAAGGTGGGTGAACTTGCAGCATGGGTTAGTACCTGGGACTTCGACGTTGTGGCCATTTCGGAGACATGGATAGAGCAGGGACAGGAATGGTTGTTGCAGGTTCCGGGATTTAGATGCTTCAGTGAGAACAAAGAAGGTGGGGGCAGGGGGGGGCTGGTGGTGGTGTGGCATTGTTGGTCAAGGACAGTATCACAGTTGCAGAAAGGATGTTTGGGGACTCGTCAACTGAGGTAGTACGGGCTGAGGATAGCAACAGGAAAGGAGAGGTCACCCTGTTGGGAGTTTTCTATAGGCCTCCAAATAGTTCCAGAGATGTAGAGGAAAGGATAGCAAAGATGATTCTCCATAGGAGTGAGAGAGACAGGGTAGTTGTCATGGGGAACTTCAACTTTCCAAATATTGACTGGGAACACTATAGTTCGAGTACTATAGATGGGTCAGTTTTTGTCCAGTGTGTGCAGGAGGGCTTCCTGACACAGTATGTAGATAGGCCAACAAGGGGTGAAGCCACATTAGATTGGGTACTGGGTAATGAGCCTGGCCAGGTGTTAGATTTGGAAGTAGGTGAGCACTTTGGTGATAGTGATCACAATTGTTATGTTTACTTTAGTGATGGTAAGGGATAGGTGTATAACCACTGGGCAAGAGTTTAAGGGGAAAGGCAGTTACAACGAGATTAGGCAAGATTTAGGGAGCATAGGAGGGGCACATTAGAAATGTGGAGCTTATTCAAGGAAAAGCTGTGTCCGCCAGATACATATGTACTTGTCAGGCAGGGAGGAAGCTGTAGAGCGCGGGAGCTGTGGTTTACGAAGGAAGTGGAATCTCTGGTCAAGAGGAAGAAGGCGGCTTATGTTAGGATGAGATGTGAAGGCTCAGTTAGGGCACTTGAGGGCTACGAGGTAGCCAGGAAAGACTTAAAAGAGAGAGCTCAGAAGAGCCAGGAGACATGAAAAGACTTGGCGGATAGGATCAGGGTGAACCCTAAGGCTTTCTATAGGTATTTAAGGAATAAAAGAATGACGAGAGTAAGATTAGGGCCAATCAAGGCTAGTAGTGGGAAGTTGTGTGTGGAGTCAGAGGAGATAGGGGAAGCACTAAATGAATATTTTTCAACAGTATTCACTCTAGAAAATGACAATGTTGTCGAGGAGAATACTGAGATACAGGCTACTAGACTAGGTGGGATTGAGGTACACAAGGAAGAGGTATTAGAAATCCTACAGAGGGTGAAGATAGATAAGTCCCCTAGGCCAGATGGGATTTATCCTAGGATCCTCTGGAAAGCCAGGGAGGAGATTGCCGAGCCTTTGGCATCGATCTTTAACTCGTCATTGTCTACAGGAATAGTGCCAGGCGACTGGAGGATAGCAAATGTGGTTCCCCTGTTCAGGAAGGGGAGTAGAGACAACCCTGGTAATTATAGACCAGTGAGCCTTACCTCAGTTGTTGGTAAAGTGTTGGAAACGGTTATCAGAGATAGGATTTATAATCATCTAGAAAAGAATAAATTGATTAGGGATAGTCAGCACGGTTTTGTGAAGGGAAGGTCGTGCCTCACAAACTTTGAGTTCTTTGAGAAGGTGACCAAACAGGTAGATGAGTGTAAAGCGGTCGATGTGGTGTATATGGATTTCAGCAAGGCGTTCGATAAGGTTCCCCACAGTAGGCTATTGTACAAAATGTGGAGGAATGGGGTTGTGGGAGATATAGCAGTTTGGATCAGAAATTGGCTTGCTGAAAGAAGACAGAAGGTAGTGGTCGATGGGTAATGTTCATCCTGGAGACTAGTTACTAGCGGTGTACTGCAAGGGTCGGTGTTGGTCCACTGCTGTTTGACATTTTTATAAACGACCTGGATGAGGACATAGAAGGATAGGTTAGTAAATTTGCAGATGACACTAAGGCCGGTGGAGTTGTGGACAGTGACGAAGGATGCTGTAGGTTGCAGAGAGACATAGATAAGCTGCAGAGCTGGGCTGAGAGGTGGCAAATGGTGTTTAACGTGGACAAGTGTGAGGTGATGCACTTTGGTAGGAGTAACCGGAAGGCAAAGTACTGGGCTAATGGTAAGATTCTTGGTAGTGTAGATGAGCAGAGAGATCTGTGTCCATGTACACAGATCCTTGAAAGTTGCCAACCAGGTTGACAGGGCTGTTAAGAAGGCAGAGTGTTTTAGCTGATTAATAAAGGGATCAAGTTCCGGAACGAAGAGGTTATGGTGCAGCTGTACAAAACTCTGGTGCGGCCACACTTAGAGTAATGCGTACAGTTCTGGTCACCGCATTATAAGAAGGATGTGGAAGCTTTGGAAAGGGTGCAGAGGAGATTTACTAGGATGTTGCCTGGTATGGAGGGAAGGTCGTACGAGGAAAGGCTGAGGGACTTGAGGCTGTTTTCATTAGAGAGAAGATTGAGAGGTGACTTAATTGAGACATAAGATAATAAAAGGGTTAGATAAGGTGGATAGGGAGAGCCTTTTTCCTAGGATGGTGAAGGCAAGCACGAGGAGGCATAGCTTTAAATTGAAGGGTGAAAGATATAGGACAAATGTCAGAGGTAGTTTCTTTACTCAGTAGTAAGGGGATGGAACACTTTGCCTGCAATGTTAGTAGATTCACCAATTTTAGGTACATTTAAATCATCATTGGACAAGCATATGTACGTACATGGAATAGTGTATGTTAGATGGGCTTCAGATTGGTACGTCAGGTCGGCACAACATCGAGGGCCAAAGGGCCTGTACTGTGCTGTAATGTTATATGTTCTATGTTCTATGTACACTCATCCCAGCAAACAGCAAGTATTCCACCATGCTCTTGACTTGCGCCTTGTAGATTGTGGACAGGTTTCAAGGAGTCAAGAGGGGAGACACTTACTGCAGTATTCTTAGTCTTTGACCTGCTCATATAGCCATTGACTCTAATGTGAGCCCATTGGAGTTTCTGGTCAGTAATTGCCAGGCTTGTAATATAGTGGGAGATTTAGTAATGATAACACCACTTGATTGTTTCCTATTGGAGATAGCCATTCATAGCAAGTGTATGGCACAAATGTTACTCATTAGTGAGCAGGCTATTGCTGAGCAATTGTTACATGGCAGTACCTTTGATGACACCTTTCATCACTTTCTTGATCATCAAGAGTGGACTGTTGGAAATGGGATAGTTGGGCATGTAGTTGTGAGCACCACATTATTTGAAAGATGCAAATGCACTTGCAAGAGGGCAGAACTAATTTATTGGAATGGCTCCAGGTATAAAAAATGTCAGCTGAAGACAGACTGTGCAAGATGAGACTGTTCTCCTTGAACAGAAGGCAACTGACAGGAGGTCTGATTGAGGTTTTCAAGATTTATAAATCTGTTTTAAACCTCATCTTACAGAAAAGATGGCAGCACATTGTGGCACTGTGCTAACCACAGAGCCAGACTAGCCAACTGTATTCTTAGACTACCAAGTGTGGAGTTTGAGCATTCTCCCAGTGGGTAAATAAGTTTCCTCTGGGAGCTCCACTTTCCTCCCACAGTCCAAAGATGTGCAGGCTAGGTGGATTAACCATGTTACATTGCCCAGGAATGTGCAGGCTAGATGGATTAGCTGTGGGAAACGCAGGGGTTACAGGGATGGGTCTGAGTGGGATGCTCTGAGGGAACGTGTGGATGTGATGTGCCGAATGGCTTACTTCCACAGTGTAGGAACTGTATGATTCCACAGAGAACATATTTCTGCAAAATAAGTTGCTGGGTGTATGGTGGCTAGCCAATCCTTTTATTTATTATCAGATTTACACAGACCTTCTTAATAGAACAGCAGGTGAACCTATAAACAGGAATGTAGTAGTTTAAGTAGTCAGCTCGCCACCACCTTCGAGTGTAATGGAAGGCTGGCAACAAATCCTGACATTGCCAGTAATACATCCCATGAGAATTTTTTTTAAAAATTCAGTCAACATAAATGATTTACCTTTCTGGTTTGGAACAGGCTTTGGTTCCTTAGACATTTTAACTATCAGGAAGTGGAAACTACTACTCTGGGTGGAAGGTGACAGGGTGAAAAAAAAATGTGGAAGTGACTCAGAGGAAACATTCCCCATAAAAATAATAGCTTACTTGGATTCTCCCAACATTCTGGAGACACCGATCCAGTTAATACCACAGTTGTATAAAACAGGAAGGTTCCATTTTCAGCCCTCGCTGAGTTCAATTTTTGGAACTGGAACTGAGATACTAGAGTTGACCTTGATGCTCATTAATCAGGGAAAGAGAGAGAGTGGGAGAGAGAAAATACTGATGACAAACATGATCTACATGACTAGTCACCAAACCCCAAGCTTGAAGTGAGGTTTTGAGAAGTAACCAACAGAACATTTGCAAAGACGACGACAACACTTTCAGTACAAGAATGGGTGAAAAGTGGCAAGATAAAAACTGTAAATATAATAGAAACACACAAATACAGCTAATTGACAACTAGATCATACAATCCAAAACAAAAAAAACCTGTTTGATAGATCCATCTCTAAATTCAAGATTAATAACCCGAGGAAGAGAAAGAATGGTGGATTTAAAAAAAAAACCCATCAGCTGGAAAAGCCATCTATATTAAAATAGCTATAGGTTTATAGAAAATAAAATAGTATTTACTGCTGAAGCCAGAACATTTTTGGGTTCTGCCAGATTCTTATGGGAACAACTTTCAGAGGCCATAAAATTTGGAAAAAGGAGAAGAGGGAAAATTCAAAGCATTGCGCATCTAAAGCAAAAAATTAGAATGCCACTAAGTTTAAAGGCCAGAATAATCTATTAAAAAGGAGGATACAGGAGATTTAGAAGCCAGCTGCAACAAAAGATGAATGCACTGTCTTAAAAGGCATCATCTCTATTACGTCAAGCTAGATCAGGGGCATCCAAGAAGGTAGGGTCCTGCTAGATATGCAATTCTTGCTGTCAGAACTCAAACTCATTTGGTGCCATTCACGTCCAAATGAGTCTAGAAGAATAATTTGCCATCTTGCCACAAACAACATCAGAAGAACGTAAGCCTATGGTATTTTGGCTGACTCTCCACATTTCTTCAAGATGAAGATTAATGGGTTTTTGACTGGAGCCCAGATAGTCACATGGAAGTGCATCAGCAGATAAATCAATGGCCCATTTGAACTCCTATGGGTTTGATTCCTCAAGGAACCAAAGAGGAATATCCCCATACTGGCCTTGTTCCAAATACAATCTAAGGAGGTAAAATTGCTGCTCATTAGAGGGGAAGGTGGGCAGGAATTCTTATTCAAAACCCAAAAGCACAAAAAAAAAGTTACATTTCCACTACCAAGGACATGCAAGAATAGTGTACTCATTTCTAGTTTCCACAGTACAAAACCACTATAGAGGCACTTAACGATAGTGCAATAAAGATTTACATAAGACCACAAGACATAGGAGTGGAAGTAAGGCCATTCAGCCCATCAAGTCCACTCTGCCATTTAATCATGGCTGAAGGGCATTCCAACTCCACTTACCCACACTTTCCCCATAGCCCTTAATTCCTTGCAAGATCAAGAATTTATCAATCTCTGCCTTGAAGACATTTAACATCCCAGCCTCCACTGCACTCCATGGCAATGAATTGCATAGGCCCACCACTCTGACTGAAGAAATGTCTCCTCATTTCTGTTCTAAAAATTGACCTCCTCTAATTCTAAGGCCGTGCCCACAGGTCCTAGTCTCCCGACCTAACAGAAACAACTTCCCAGCATCCACCCTTTAAGCCATGCATTATCTTGCAAGTTTTCATTAGATCTCCCCTCAACCTTCTAAATTCTGAAGACGACAATCCCAGGATCCTCAGCTGTTCATCATATGTTAGGCCTACCATTCCAGGGATCATCTGAGAATCTCCACCAGATACACTCCACCACCAGTATGTCCTTCCTGAGGTGTGGGGCCCAAAACTGGACACAATATTCTAAATGGGGCCTAACTTGAGCTTTATAGAGTCTCAGAAGCACATCGCTACTTTTATATTCCAACCTTCGAGATAAGTGACAACATTACATTTGCTTTCTTAATCACGGACTCAACCTGCAAGTTAACCTTTAGAGAATCCTGGACTAGCACTCCCAGATCCCTTTGTACTTCGGCTTTACGAATTTTCTCGCTGCTTAGAAAATAGTCCATGCTTGTATTTTTTTTTTCCCCCCAAAGTGCAAGACCTCGCATTTGCGCACGTTGAATTTCATCAGCCATTTCCTGGACCACTCTCCCAAACTGTCTAAATCTTTCTGCAGCCTCCCCACCTCCTCAGTACTACCTGCCTGTCCACCTATCTTTGTATCACTGACAAACTTCACCAGAATGTCCCCAGTCCCTTCATCCAGATCATTAATATATAAATTGAACAGCTGCAGCCCCAACAGTGAACCCTGCGGGACACTACTGGTCACTGGTTGCCATTCTGAAAAAGAGCTTTTTATCCCATGCCAGTAGCTCACCTCGAACACTATGGGCCCTCACCTTACTGAGCAGCCTTCCGTGAGGCATCTTATCAAAGGCCTTTTGGAAGTCTAGACAGATAACATCCACTGGGTTTCCCTGGTCTCACCTACTTGTTATCTCTTCAAAAGAATTCTAACAGATTTGTCAGGCACTACTTCCCCTTACTAAATCCATGCTGACTTGTTCTAATCCGACCCTGCACTTCCAAGAATTTAGAAATCTCATCCTTAACGATAGATTCTAGAATTTTACCAAGGTTAGGCTAATCAGCCTATAATTTTCCATCTTTTGGCCTATATCCTGTCTTAAACAAGGGGGCTACAACAGCAATTTTCCAGTCATCTGGGACTTGACCTGACTCCAGTGACCTTTTGAAAGATCATGACCAACATCTCTGCTATTTCCTCAGCCACCTCCCTTAGAACTCTAGGATGTAGCCCATTGGGGGCCAGGAGACTGATCAATTTTTAGACGTTTTAGCTTTTCTAGCACTTTCTCTTTTGTAATGCCTATCATACTCAACTCTGTCCCCTGACTCTCCTTAATTGTTGGGACATTACTCATGTCTTCCACTGTGAAGATTGACACTAAAGTACTTAAGTTCTTCAGCTATTTCCTTATCTCCCATCACTAGCCTTCCAGCATCAGTTTAGAGCTGCCCAATGTCTACTTTTACCTCATTTGTTTGGATGATGCCAGAACCAAGATGATACAATTATTACAAAAGACTGAACATGCTGGGTCTCTTTTCACTGGATAGCAGTAGACTAAGAGGTGATCTTACAGCAGTCTTTAAAATTCCTAGAATGCACTTGTGGAACAGATATTTTTGTGAAATAGTCCAAAAGTAAGCACCACAAAAATAAGCTAATCACTAAAAAATTCAAGAATGTGGAGGCAGTTGAGCTAAATGACATTGCTGCATTTATTATAAAGAGGAATAAAAAGGATATGTTAATAATACAAGATGATGTAAGGTGGAAAGGACCCATGTGCATAGACACAGCCAAAGGATTGATGGGACAAACTGCCCGTTTTGCTGCTGTCCAATAGAATGCAAGGATGTGCCAATGGGACATGATTTAAATTTAACTTCTGCCTGCCAGATTTCCTGAGACTCAGGAAATGGAGGGGGTGGGGGGGGGTGGGGAAGCTGCCTTCTCAGGAGGATAGTGGCTTTTACAAACACCCATTGTGGGCCAAGAGGTGCGTTGACTTCTCCAGGTTCTGCTGTCATCATCATTTGCTTCCCATTCACCTCCCAACACGACCATCTGTCTCAGGATCCAATCCAATATTCTTCATTTTCTCTATTTATGAGCAAACAGACAAATTACAAAAAAAAAACTTAAATTACTGGAGGACTGTGCTGAAGTCTCACGTCTTCCACCACCCAGCAGTTGGCAAGTCTGTCACATTGCCTGGCTGTTTATTTTGTGCCAGATGAATAATTTAAGTCAATCCCAATGGTTAAATTTACAGTAGCTAGTAGTTCCTGGCTGTCTTCAGTTCCCCAGGATTACATAGGGAAATGTGAAATGAAGAGTGAAACTGACAAGTGAAAAATACGATGAATCAAAAAGTAAGAGTCAATTTTCAAAAGAAAAAGTTCCTTTGAAAAAAAAAAATCAATTTTGTTAATTCCCATAATTGTTAATCCAAACATTTGGGATAGCTGCAGTGTTACACTTCAAAAAGAATGTGGACACAGCTCTGACATATCCCATATTTTGTTATTCTCAAAACTACTGGTCATGTTATAAATTTGAACGGAATGTTAAAAATGAAAATAAAAATATCAAACAACTTTACATTAGACAGTTAGAAGAAGGAATAAATTATGAATCAAACTGTTTATTCATATCTGAAAAAATAAATATTGGATTAGTATTAAACTGCTATCTGACCCCAAAGTATCCTCTAACGAACTGGCAGAAAGCTGTGTATAACTTTCAATACTACACTTGTTAAATAAAGCTTTTTTTTCAATAGACAACCTTCTCCCAAAATAAACTGTTGTTATTTCCTAATGTTACTTCTGCTTTTCAGCCTCTATGCGCCTTGTAGGGATTTGATTATTTACTCTACGATTTAACTTTTCTCCCTCATCCTCAGAATTTGGAAAATGTTGAATGTTAAGTGATGTCAGTGCAGGTAGCAATTTACTATCAACTGTCAACACTGTCAGCTCTTTGGTCGTACAAAATAGAGAAAAAAAGAAGATATAATGCATAAATTCAAAAAAGTGATCCTTCAATAGCTGCTTGTACAAACTGTTTCTCTCTAACAGATCAGTCAGTCATTCTTTTCCCTAGCTACAAATATTTTACTTGCAAAATTTCTCCAGTTTTTAAAATCAAAAACTTTACATTAGACCAACCAATCTCAAGTACATTCCTAGTTAACAGCTCAATCGCATGTGCTGCATTTAATTCCTGAGCCTTCAGGGTATACCCTAACTAAAACTGTCAATTAGAAACACATTTAGTTTTAACAAATATTAATGAAGCATGATCTATATTTATAGGTTTTTTTTTAAAATCAACATCATAAATACAACTCTAGAGCTCATGGGATATAAATCCAGAATTTCTGGCCTTACCAGACTACCACTGCATCACAAAAGACCCCTGTTCATAATGATTACATAGCTGTCATAAGGCTAGATTTTTATTTAAATTTCAAATTTCACCCTCAGCTACAGGGGTATTTGCCCCCAGAACGTTAGCTGTGGCTCTCAGTTATTGTGCTCTGACATAACCATTGTGCCACCTCCTCTCCTAGATGTGCATGTATATAGTGATTTTGACGGCCACTGGACATATCAGAATTCTTGGCAGCCAAATGACATTTTTGAAGTGAGGTCACTGCTGCAATATAGGAAAATGCAGAGAATATGAACACAGTAAACTCCCATAAACAGCAATGAGATACTAACCAGATCATTGTTTTAATGATGTTAACCAGGACACAAGGGGTATTTCCCCTGCTCCTCAAAACAGTCCCACGGATTTTTAAAAGTCAACCAGAGCAGCCAGGTGGGTCAGATAGTTTAATATTGCATCTAAAAGACACCTCGAACAGTGCAGGGCTCCCTTAGTTCTGCATTGGAATTTCTGTCTTGATTCTAGAATCTTGGAACTCAAAAAGCAAGAGTGCTAACCCACCTGAACTGCAGCTGACACAACAAATCCAGATCCAAAAGCTGAAGGGGTGTGTCAACTTAACTCACCATTCAGTCCACTCATCACATTTAACAAATTTTCTTTGATATATTGGTCTAATTTTACTTTATCAATCTTTTGTATCATTTAACTTTCATGCAGTCTTTCTCCCACTTTTCACCCTGTTCCCTTATTCATATTGCAACAACTAAACTCTCCCTCTGCATCCTCAACTTTAGTAAGGGCAACATATATCAGCATCAGGTCCTAGAGGGCACACAAATGCCACAAAATTCTCACCTCAACACATACACAGGTGTAACTTGAAGGGGGCAGGGGAGGGGCAAATAAGAGGTGGATGCATCAAAACAACATTGACTTTAACAATAAGAAATTCCACAACCGTTCTCTAGTTTGTACTATTAAAGTAAAGTACTGTTGAAGAGGAGAGTTCATTTGTTTGGAATAAGCTACTACCCAGCTGCAAACTTGATACCTCTGAAGGATATATTATTCATGATAACACAAGCCATCAACACAAAAAGTCAAATGAATATCTGTGGGAGTACCACCCAAGCATCCAGCAATATGACAATAAACAAACCATTTTTAAATTATCAACATAATAGGACATTTACACTTGAAAAGGGGATTTGTTAAAAAGTCAAACAAAAACCTGGTTTCAATCGAGTCTAAACCCAATAAGCAGTTGGCAATCAAATCAAATGGGCAGCTTCTTAAATCATCTGGCTCTTGACTTCACAGTAATAGAGCTATTTTCAGAGTTGAATTCAATTCTCATAAGGAATGCCACATTTTCTGATGTTACAAGAGTCTGTTGAAATAAAGAAGATACACAGATGACATTTGGATAGAAAGAGAAGGTGGCAACATAAATAAATGCACTGATGATTTTTGTTGAATTCCTCTAATTTGATTGGTCAATTGTAAAATTCAAAGAATAAGCAGTTCAAAAAGAGATTGTTGAATTGGACTGTTGAGTTGCAAACTTCAATCTTCTATGCAATAGAGGCAGGGTTTGTTGCAAGGCTTTGAAGAGGCCACTCAACAGTTCAAGGTTTAGTAAATACTCAATTTTAGTCAGTTAGACGCAGACAGAAAGAAACCTTTGGGGTGTCAATTAAAAAGGGAAAAGGATCTCTATCCTAGCAGAAAAAAAGTACTGCAGTAGCAGGCCTCAAGCAAATTAGTCTCAGAAAGAGTTCAAGGAGCCAAGAAAAGCAGTTAAGTGCTGGGATTAGGCCTCCAAAACAGCCCTTATAGGTGCAGGGGTTCGGAAGAAGCTGTGTGCACAAAGGTGAAGGAAGCCCAGAAACAGTATTTGCTTTCTAGCAGGTGAGACACATTGAAGCTCACCGAAATTACCAGCATGAAGCGGTCTACAGAACAGTTGGGATTCTGTCTGTGACTCAGTATTAGAATGCAGTTTCTAGAATTTAAGAGTAGCAGAGCATTTTCTGAAGAATATTTTGGGCAGTTACTAATGCAGTCTGTGACAGAGTGGTTTCGGAGGACATTCCACAGTTAGAAATTGGAATCTCTAGTAAAATTTTTAATGAGATTTGATGACTCAATATCGCTAATGTCTAGATGTTGCTATAGAATCAGAGATTACTCTTGACCATATTTACTATTTGATTTGCTTTGATGTCCATATTTACCTTATGTTAGTTCTGGATTTTAAATCAGAAATTACATAAATAGTTCAGATTAATTTACCTTTGTAACTTTTCTTTCAGGCAGAATTTTCCCAACCCAGCATGGCAATGCCAAAGAAGTTTGAAAAGCACGGCAAAATCCAAAATCAGATTCTCAACATGGAGAAAAATTTGAAATTTTGCCCTCAAAAGCAGCAACTAACTTATTTCCAAGTATTTGCATCCAATTATTGATTGATCTTGCCTCATTTACATGCACCTCACATTCTCCCATCCACAGGCGAGGAACCAGATGGTGCCAACTGTCAAAGTGGTTACCTTGCTCATAATTTGTTTCTTTGGGCCTTCATTGTAAAAAGGTCCATTCACCATCACATTACAAACTTCATGGACAGCAATCCCCTCCAGCCACAGTCTAAAGAAGTCAATAATCGGCAAAACACAAGCCTCACCACGTTATAACTGAAGTTGTCTTTCAACTGTACAGAGCTTGGTTAGACCGCACCTACAATACTATGAGCAGTTTTAGACTTTTTCAGGAAAGATATTATTGCCAGAGTGCAATAAATTTTCAGCTGACTTGTTCTCAGGATGTTGAGAGATCAGGCAAATTAGGCTTGTATTCTCTAGAGTTTAAGAATGAGTGGTGATTTCATTAAAGCCTGCAAAATATTTAAAGGGATAAACAGGGTCACTGCAAGCAGGATTATTCCCCTGGCTGAGGAATCTAAAACCTGGTGGCACAATTTAAAAAGAAATGAGATGCAACTTAATTTCTCCTTATCTCAGAAGATTGTGAACCTTTGGAATTTTCAAATTTTCAATAGAGGGCTATGAATGTCCAATGTCTAAGGTAGAAACTGAGATTTCAGATTGCTTATAACCCTGCCCACTGGTATAGAGAGTGTGAATAAAAGGCATTGAAATGTTCAATCAATCATGACAGTATTGAATAGCAGGACAGGTTCAACAAGCTGAATGGCCTTCGTCTGTTCTTATGTTCTGCGATCTCAAACTAACTTGTAATAAACTTCAGTATTTAGAAATGCACTTTGAGTACACAGTGATTGACAGGAGCATTGTAGAAACAAACGCATCTCATGCATCTGCACAGGATGTGTTTTATGGCTGTTCTCAGAGGAGGAAAAGCAGAGGATGGAAGGAGTTTGGGAGAAATGAGCAAAAGCCATTGAGTGGAGACAAGTATGTTACTGTCTGATGGCAGAGAGATGACCCCATGTGGAACTCAATCATCAGCTGCCTTCAGCACTGCTGTGCATCTGATTTGTTCCAAGGAAAGTTAATAACCTAGGGCTTTATGTATGTTCAGACTAGGTGTATCTAGTGGTACTGGCAGTGCTTAAGAAAAGGATGGCTCTCCTCTCCACCCCCTTACCCACCAGCTCTTCTAGGTCATTATTTCTGAAGCACGATGCCTGCTTCTATTCCTGCCTGGGGAAAATGCCCTACATGATAAGCATGAAGCAATGTAGAGGCCAGTTCCCGGCTTCAACCGATCGAAGAGGAGAGTTTAAATGTGCTGCCGTTGACGTGAATAATGGAAGGTCCCAGGAGTGGTGAGCACGTCCACCTCTTACCTTTGGTAGTAGAGCCCAGATGCATAATTCATGGAGGTGAGTAGCAGAATAGGTGAGTAGAAGAAAAGCTGCTGAGAGCCTTGAAAGGAAACCCACTATGAAACTCCCCAAAAATAAACTTATCCTAAAAACAGGCAATTCAGCACTTAGTATAGTAAAGTTTATTGTGGCTTGTTCAAAACTGGAAATTAGTGGCTTTGTTTGGTTACTAAATAGCTGGAATCTCTCACTTTATCCATTTTTTTTTTCAGAAAAGGGAAGGGGTATGGGTTCCTGGCTAGACCAACATCAATTTGGCAGTCTGGTCTGAATACAACATGCATGCTGAAACGAAGTGCAATGTACGGTGACATATATAAACCTTCAAAAAAAAGTTAATAAAACCATTAACCAGAAAAGTACTTGGGATCTTTGGTTTGATAGATAGAGACCTCAGGCAGATGCTGGACTCCCAAAGAGAGAAAGAAAGTGGTTTTCAGGTCAAGTGGATCAAAAAAATGCTTAAAATTATGAAGCCTGAATCTAACCCATCTGGAACTTGTCCACTTAACAAAAGGAAAGTGGACAGGTTATCAATCCGTGTGCAGGAGGTAGGTCCCTCATTTAAAAACTTTTGAATGAGTTTGCATGCCTTTTTAAAAAAGTTTTACCACTGATCAGCTAGTTTCCCAACAGCTAAAGGAACAGAAGGTTTAAATGCCTTGCCAGCACTGTCCACGTGTCTGGAAACGCAGGAATATTCCCATCAGTCAGCCAACCAACCCAAACAGTTTCTCACCATCCATCCTCTCAGACAGATAGCTTCTGACTGCACCTTTAACTTCCTCCACATAAAGAACTAGACTTCTGACTACCCTCTACCACTTTTCAGAAAACACATTAATAGCTAAGCCATATGAATGATTAGTTTGTTTATTGTGAAGCTATGCAAGCTTACTTCTCCGACTGATACTGCAATTCATATGAAACTGATATTGCCTTTATGGTCCTTTACAGTCAGAACAAAAAACCCAAAGTAAACTCAGATCATAAGAGAGCACAAATGAATATTAGTGAAAAATGTTTTATAATACTGAGAAGCATGTATAACAAGTTGTTTAAAAAGCAACCAGAAGGAGGTAAAATTGGATTTGTAGCATAGAAGTTAAGGCACTGGATGACAAAAACAAAAATCTATTGTTTTCCACCTCTGGGATATGGGCTCAAACATAAAATCAGAACAACGAAGGGGAGTTCTCAACTTTCACCTATTTATGAAAGACTAAGCTGAGAATAATAAGAGCACACTCAGCATGCACCATCTTAGAGCACTAAACTGCTTTTTATATTGGCTTACTAATTTTAATACGAATATAGAAGCAGCTGGAAGAGGCAATTGAAAATAATACATTGGAAGATATTCTCTTGAAGGTGTGATTAGAAGACTGCCTGGACAAAAATGGGAAAAATAAATAATTTTTAAAAAAGTAGTGTTAATATCATTACATGACATTCAAGCATTGGCACTGACATCAACGAATCCAAATCAGACTACCTTTCCGCAAATATTTCTCAAAAACAAAACCTTAAAATGAAACAGAGTATATGCACGGCTGTCAGTAGAGCTAGCATTTTATAAAACAGTTTGATGAACTAGGTGATAATTTTAAAGAATGAAAAAAATATCTTCATAAACCATCTTTCATTGTTTCAAGACTTTCAGTTTTGCAACAATAATTACTATAAAGTTGGCAAATTCAGTAGCCAATATGCATTTAGCAAGCTCTCAAACATTGAGATAATCTGCTTTGTTTCAAGACATATTGGTTGAGCAATAAATATTGGCCAGGACACTGGCAGAATTTCCTACTTATCAAAACATTTATCAAATACACTCTCGATACTGCACCAAAATGTCACTTCAGATTATTGCCTCTGGAGTAAAGCTTGACACACACAGTCTTCAAAACTCAGGAGAATTGTACCAAGACTGACCAAAGATATATTTTTTTTTTAAAAACGGTATGAGAACTGTTGAATCTACAATGCTAGCAGAAGAGGAGATACATGGAACTTTTACTATAAAGATATCGGCAGTCTGCTTGCTAGATAAATTGATGTCATTTCCTTGCGTAGCATACTAGATTAGATTTAATATTTTGTTCCATTTAATTAAAAGCAAAAAAAAAGTTGACTGGCAATACTCAAATCAAGAAGCAAAAGGAAAACATTAATTGTTGCCAACAATTTAAAATGTTCACCCTTGGGTTTTTTGGACTTGATTTTATTGAAAAATTTCATCTGACGTGCAGGTATCACCACATGTTGGTCTGGACTTTAAAATAAGCAGACAACAGCTAATTAGGACTTATTTTGGGATTTATAATTTTCACAACAAAATTTGTTATAACATTACTTGAAAGGATTGTTAATTAAAAGGTCTAGTGAAGCAACAGCTAAGGGGAGGCCAATTTTTGATTTACTTCATTCACTGGGACTGCCTTTGAACCTAAACGCCCATTTTCTTTTATCTGTACACAGATCTGCTTAGCAAACAATATCTGGGTTTTAAATGTCTAAAATATATCCTGTTTTATGAACTTCTTTTAAAAATAGAAAATATCCTTAAGACTCCAGCTGACCATACATCAGGTTCAGTTCGCTGTGCTCGAGTCATCCAAGTCAAAATGGCATAGACACAGGCTAGCACATTCAATGTGATCACATAAAAGGCATAAATGCATGGTTCAAAAAAAAACACGCACAAACAGAAACATTGTAAACAAGATTTCAAAATAATGCCACTTACTGAGCCATACAACTTGCCATCTTCATTCATAGCAAGAAAACGGTTAGCACAGATTCCCTTGATTGATATTACTCCAATAGCTTCTGCCTGTAGTTGTAGTTTAACTGGGGAGAAAAATAAAATGTTGGTTTTCAAAACATTTAAAATTTGATGGCATTAATTCTAAAAAAACCAAAAGTAAATGGTTTTAGGATTGGATATCAGAGTAATGCTTCAGATGTTCAACATACACTATTTCAATAGATAAACAGCAGGAAAACAAATGTACCACGGATAAAAAGGAGTCTCATTAGGGTTTTTAGCTGGTCTACAAGCCTCCTGATGTAAATAAATTTGTGCATCAAATTTCAAAGTGTCATAAACATGTAGTATTATGTAAATGTTGTAATTAAACAAATCTTCTTTAAAACAGATACAAAAGACTGATTTTAGAATTTATTGGCCAAATGCAAATTGTATCAAGCTTTTTTGGAGGGATTCTTACCATGAGGCTGAGTGAAACTTCCCAATGTATCCTGCCCAGCACACTTCATTAAATACCTACCTTACCCCAACAGCATCCCTCTTGTCCAATTCTGGTCCCATTTTAACTATTCCCAGAACAACTCCATGAAAAAAAAGGGGGAACTCTTGCACCTGCACAATGCCCGAAAGATCATTGGCAATCCTGCACTGCTCCTTTCAGTAGGCACAAAGCCACACCACTCACATCGTGTAGCCAGCAAGGCTGACACTTCCTCACACATACTGCCGCATTCTGTAGTAGTCACCATTTAACCACCAGGCCACATGTTCTTCAAAATATTCTTCAGTTTTCTGAAGAGGGGTCTCGACCCGAAACAAACTTCCCTGCTCCTCTGAGGCTGCTGGGCCTGTGTTCATCCAGCTTCACACCGTGTTATCTCTATATTTCAATTGCATTGTTTAATCGAAAGAACAGCAAGTGATAGCAGGAACATAGCTCACAGTTGATCAGTCAGCACCAGAGCCCAAGTTATCACACCCACCCTCCCTCCCCCCACTCCACCAGCTCCTACATCTCCCAATAAAAAGGGCAATTTTGATGAAGGAGTTCTTCTCAAGGTTGAGTGTTTAGGTACTCGTTGCCACAGAGCGCTGTGGCAACGAGAGTCCTTGAGTATATTTAAGGCCAAGTAGATAATTCCTCTACTGATCAAGAATCTAAGAGTTACAGGGGAAACACAGGGAAGAGGAAGTGAGGAATGCAGGATCAGCCATGATGCTAATGAACTGCGGAGCAAACTCAAAAAGGGCTGAATGGCCTATTCCTGTTCCTACTTTTAAAGTCTTTAAGGTCTTATTATATACCCTGACATCCTATTTCCAACCAGCCACCCAAAATGGAGATCAGCCATATTGGAATGTTGCCTTCAACTGTCCTCATTTCTCCCTAAACCCCAATATTACAACTTAACAATGCCCATGCTGTTCCTCCATGCTTGCTACTGTGGAGGTCCCAGGAAGGGGTCCCATCTCCCAGTTACCCATGGCTCTCTGATGCCGTTCTGCATTTTCCCCCCATACACCTTGACTTTTCCCACCAGCATTCTTATTCCTACAGCCACAATTGCCTCCGCTTCCCTCAACCCTACTGGCAGTGATTCCCACTGCTGCCTCCACAGTTTCCCCCTTGCACCCTCTTTAATGATCAATAAGCAGGCTTCAGAAAGGACTGCATTTGCCCAAGGTGCCTCCGAGTGACATCTAACAGCAGTCCTGAGGACATGACTCACTAAATCCTGACCACAGTCTTTGCAGCTCCCCAATGTTATGGGATTCCTCTGACCATTGGTATTAGCCCTACAGAACAAGAGTGTTCGCCCTCCCAGTTCCCTGGCCAGAGGCATTCCAAGTTGATTACTGACCACAGTCAAGCCAGTGGACTGTGACCTCCTGTATCATGGACCCTGACTGACAGCCAACCACCTTGACTGGACTGCCAATTAACCCTCAACTAGTTTCCAACATGGACATTTGTTTGAATACTTGCGCAGAGGGCTGGGGCATGCTGTCAGGTGTTAGGCAGCATGCCAACTCGCCCTCTGCTTACTGATTCCAGTTTTGCAAGGGCTCTTTGATGCCACATTCAGTCAAATATGGTTGTGACATCAAAGGCTGTCATCAACTCTCACATCACTTCTGGAATTCAGCCATTTTGTCCATGTTTGAACCACAGCTGCAACAGGTCAGGAGCAGAGTATGCCTGGTGGAACTCAAATTGGGCATCACTGATCAGGTGCTTCTTGATTGCACTGTTCGTGTGGACCTTCCATCATCAGATTAGCAATACCAACTATGTCTCAAAAGGATCACGAAGAAACTATAATAATAATCAGCAGCATATCCTTAAAAATATGGGGGTTGAGGCAATGTAATTGACAAGAAGAGGAAGGAACTCCTGGAGTGTACAGAGAACATCCTGCATTAGAATGTTCAAGCCCAATGAGGGCAGAAGTAATGCTAGATCTAGTTTTAGAAAATCTCCACACCCTAGCACAAAATAAAACTACATGCAAAAACTAGCACACGTTCAATGGGAAAGCATTGCAAAAACTGATCTCAATACCGTTAGGGTCACAGCAGTGATGGAAAATACCATAAAGGGTCAAAAGGTGAAGATACTCTGTTTTTGAAAGGCGGCGATATGGAAACAATGCATTCATCTTATAAGATGCTTGATCTGACTACATGTTAAGCATTGTTTGGAGTAGCTCAGCAGCCCCACTCAAGCATGGCAGTCTCTGCTCATTTACTATTGAGGATGATGATGGTAAAATGCATAATTTGCTAATATCGGATTTTCTTGCACCCTCTTCACAGCTAACTGACATTTTCCTTCTTGCTCACCTTTTCCATTGCTTCTGAAGATAGTTGCTGACACGCATGACCTTTGGAGACTCTCCCCTAGTTATCAACGTCAATATTTGCCAGTTTATATTGCTTTAGTTCCATTTGCAGGCCATCCTAGCAGAATAATGGACACCCAGGGGAGGTCTTTATGTCGTGGCCAGAATACTACATGTGAAAAAAGTCCTTGAGAATATGGCCATCACGCTTCTGATGAGTATAGCAGAGCCTGAACAGATGTGGTTGGACAGCAGTGAGTATACACTGATAATCAGCATGCTCCAGGACCTCTGGGTTAGTGACCTAGTTTTGCTATCTTCTGGCAAGACAATGTCAGGTACAGTGAAAGTTGAAAATGTTCAACCTCTTGTCAAGTATTTGTTGCCCAAATCGCACCACAGCACACTTCATTACAAAGAATGCAGTTGCAGAGTTTGGCGTTCTTCATTAGACTGCTGACATTTCACACCATTACCGAGTTAGGACATAATAGTTGCAATGTTTGCTCTGCGTTTATGGATTACAGCATTAAGTGATTGCTAAGGATTGTGCAGCCAAGGTATACGTAGCTATGAACCTCCACAACAATGTTAAAAAGTGTGTTTTGGAACATCCTGGACAATACACTAACCTTCTCGATGCTGGTTCATTTACTGCTGAATGAATGTTCGTGCAGCATCACCAACTTAAGACAAAATGTCCAATGAGGACATGGAACATCTTTGTCGAGGATTTCAGGCAAGCAAGGTGGAACAGTCTTCTGACATGGTTCTGGTGTAAGTAGCTACCTGCAAAGCATTTGACAGCACTAACAGAGAAAAATATGCTAAAGACCAGTGATGCCAGAACACAACAATATCTGGCTGTACTAGGAATCTCAGTGTTCCACACTGCGTGCCATTGCTGAAGGTACTCCTGTTATTTGTGGAAAAAAAAAAGGAGTTCTCACTGAGCAGCTTCAATAAACAACAAATTTGTTCAGCAGCTTAAACAAACCATGCCACCTCACATGGTTGAATGCCTTGTTAAGGCTTATCAAGGCAGTACATTTTAATCGCCTAAGTTCACAGCAATTCTCTTCAGTTCTTCCAGTTCTGAAACCCCACAGGGATTAACAGATGCATACAGCCAGGATCAGCAGAGTAAGAATGTCAACATGGGCAAATACTGAACGAATAACATGTGAAAGGAACAACTGGTGCTCACGCTGAATAGGCTGAGGTTTCAGGTCTGTAGCTAGGCCTAGATGCCTGAAGGAGGACAAGTGGTGGTCTTAGCCCGTCCACTAGAATACACAGTCTCAGCCAGGCACAGCAGTCTTCAGTGGAGCGTTCTGGCCCAGTATTCCAGTGGCCTATCATGGTCTTGTCCTGGCTGTATATCCAGGATATCCTATCATTCCTTAAATTGACTTTTACCAAGCCCAGGAGCCATTAGCTGAGCTGTGATGAACTTAATTTTTTAAAAAAATTTAAGACTATGTCTGACTTCTATTAATGGTGTAGGTGCCATGGTGGGGCGGCTTATGAAAACTTCTCACTGTATTTTTTCAAATAAAAACATGACAAATTTCTACTATAGTCTAATTGTTGCAGTCAGACAGTTTATATACAGGGTCACAATTTTATCATCATGGCTATTGTGGAGGACAGTCCCCTCCCTCAAGCAGAAAACAGAAAAACAAATTGCGCTGATTCTGATGCAGTGCTTGTTTTCCTTAGTTGAAGAGTTCCACAGTATTACATCAGTATCTAGAATTTTGTCCATGACAAGTAAATTAACAGCTAGACTCCTTCATTGATAGACACCAAACTGTGCTATAACAGGTACACCCAATATTATCTGCTACTTCCTCAAAATATTCTGCCTTAGACAATACCTTAGGTTAGTGTTGATCCAGCTCTCCAACCTTTTACTGCAGTCAATGATCAACTCTCCTGTCACTGTTTTCAATGGACTTTTTTTTGGATGAAGCGCTTGCCTTTTTAATCTTTTCAAATATCCTACAATCTTCCCATCTCAAAAGGATGGCTGAATATTTCAGTATTCTTTGGGGCTTTTCCTAACAATCTGCTTGACTTTTCATTGAGTAGCTCTTAGCATATTCTGCCTTCTCAGTCAGATCTCCTTAATTAAGGAGTGAACCGCCGAGCTTCAATGACAGGTTCTGTTATAAGGACATTAGCCTCAAACTATTCTTGCTTCCCATGTCAAAAATGTGAAGGAAATTTATGGTAAATGTTTATAACTCAGTAGGTGTTACCCGAGTTGGAATATTGTATCTAATTCTGGGCATCAGGAAACACAAATGTATCTTGCCAGGGTTTGGCAAGTGTTCAGAGGAGATTTACCAGAATTGTATTGATTAGCACAAATATCTACCATGTGGATAAACTAGTGAACTGAAGTTGGTCATTTTAGAACACAGAAGGTTTTTAAAAGAAATGGTGAGATTTACTATAAGTATAAAAAAGGAAAGATACTTTGATAGAATTTCTTTATACCCATTCATAAGATGAAGGCATCATTAGCAAGGTGTTTGTTAAGATAATTTTAAAAAATGCTTTTCCAAATTACCCTGGAAGATGTGGTGGCGAGAATTAGGATAATTTTTAATCAACTTGTTCAGAAATGTTACATATCTGGGGCAGGCAAAGCCTGAATCCAAGCCTCCTGGCCCGGAGGTAGGGACACAATCACTGTCACAAGACCCCTGACATAATTTTTTCAAAATACCTGTGCTCTTAGACACAACTGAATGGCTTCTTTTCCATTACCAAAAGATAGTGTCTCCAATTGAATATATGCAAAGCCCATTATGGGCCCTGCCACTGTATTTATACGGTGAGACAAATTAGGTTTCTGGTTAACTGTGGTCCCAAGATTGCTTTAAGTGGTAACTGCAATGAACATTAAAGGGCAAGGAGTTAGATTTTCTCATGGTAAACATGGTCCAAATGGTCATCTTCTGTGCTCTGTGACTCAGAAACAATTCACAAAGGAAGGGTTAATTCATTCACTCAAGTCTTTGGCAAATCTTGATGGGAGGTTGGCATTGTAATTAACATAATCAGAACTAGCAAATACACAACTGTTCTGCTGCAATTTCCAGAATTAATAACTCCATAATGCCTGGCAAACCTTAGAAGGGTTATAGACCATGGAACTATGGTGAAGGGATCAAGGTTTATTCTACTTCCTTGAGAAATATTCTTTTGAGTACATGAATCCCAGTGCTTTTATACCTTCAATGCAGTAAATTCAAGTTTTTATATGCAATCTGAAAAGTGAGAAAAAAAGAGTAATACACTGGCAAGTTGTTACTGTTATACTGTTGAATGCCATCCTAAAAGCACTCATTTTGATACTCCTTTTCCTAAAGCCTTTTCTTTGGTCGCTCCAAAACAAGTTTCCATACATAGACCTCCTTTGCATTGTAGACTGTGGAAAGGAACCTTGTTTGGAAATGCACAGACAGAATGTTCCTTGGTCCATAGAGACTTTGGCAGAAATTTCAAAAGATGTACATTTCAGAGGGTTGCTGTAGAGATCATGCCAATCCCCATAATTTATAATTACATTCAAATGCTGCCTACTCAGAAGTGAATGAATATTAGATTTAAATGAAGCCTCTGCTTTCCTCCATGTTACACCAAACTAGGAGGCTCCAGAAAAGAAATCAAAAAGAGTCAAAAATAGTACAGAAAGGTGGTTATCTGGCTCATCAAGACAATGTTGCCTCTCTGCTAAGCAGGCCAGAGAATCCTGATTCCCCGATCTCACCTGCAGCTTGTAAGTTTATTTCCCTCAGTACATAATCATAATTTGGAATCTAGCCAAACGTCTCTTCCCTCTACTATTGCCACCTCATCCAACATCCATCTCAGGGCTCCAATCTGATCTTGCTTTAAGCAAGCATAAAGCGACAGTGTAAATCATTTTAAAATTTCGTACCATTCTGATCTGCACAGCTCAAAACAAATTAGGTACCTCGGTAAACCACTAAATGACCAGGACAATACAAGTCAGTACCTTCATAGGAACATGAAATGCTGCATTTTCTTGGAAATTATATAAATGAGATACTAAAGACTAAACAACAGCTTTCAGGAAATGCAATTCTGTTTTTCAAAAGTCATTGAAATATATGCTAATCACTCTGATATATGCAAAGTATATATCAGGTGTTTCACTAGTCAAAGCCAACAGAAGTTAAGTTCACGCGCCCACCCTGGATACATTCTGGCTAACTTAACCCAGGAAGCAGAGTTACTGGATGTACAATCAAGTTAACTGAGTTTACAGTAACTAAGTTTACAGAAACAAAAGATGGAGAAGTCAAGAAAGTGACCGTATGAATGCAAGGAATGATCCTTTCTCCCTGTTACAATCTCTAACTTGTTCCAGTTTTGATTAAAATTCACCAGTTTGAAACATTAACTCTCCTGGCTATGTGACAAGACCTGCAAAGTCTACAACATCTGCAATTTTTTTTTAAAAACTGTAAATTTGCATTCTACCCTCCTCCCTCTCCCCAATCGTCATTTTTAAGTAATATATAGAATATTGAGAAGTCATGTAATTAAATTCTACTTGTGTGAAATATCAAGCTTAAAGAAAACAAATATATCATTGCTGAATTCCATAATCTTTGGTGGTAACTGATAATTAAATATTGCTGTGGTTATCAATGAATGACTTTATAGCAAGGAAGTGAGCCAATAATTTAAACAAAGATGCTTTCCAACTATGAGTGCAGGATTAAAGTCTAAAACTGAAAAGGATGCAAAATCAAATCAATTGTTACCACATGTTTGCAACTATCTGTCCAACATAATGAATAA
The DNA here is from genome assembly GCF_030684315.1 of Stegostoma tigrinum. NCBI lineage: Eukaryota > Metazoa > Chordata > Chondrichthyes > Orectolobiformes > Stegostomatidae > Stegostoma > Stegostoma tigrinum. The sequence continues at coordinate 35,188,181 of NC_081354.1, forward strand.
TAGACTGAGGAATTTTATGATGTATAATGTTTGAGATTTCCTTCTGAGCTAATTTTCAAAATGAAACCTGAATAGCTAAAGGTCATAAAGCATCTCAGTACATCAATTTGTAACAACTGTAATAGCCAGCATGACAAAGAACATAAATATAGATTTAGAATTCCTTTCATAAGGTTTCCTTTTCTTCAATGTTTCAAAAATAGGATTCCCAATCACATGATGCCATCAAGTACTGGACACCAGGAGAAACATCAGGTCATGATTAGAGGATGGAATGGGATAAGATGTTGGAGAACAGGAAAAGAGAGAGAATGGAATTTACACCAGTTCCTCTGGAGTTCTCAATTCCCTTCCTGAATGTTTAATAAAATATGGATGACCTGTGAACTGAGGATCACAGCCTGTCTCAGGGTGAGGGAGAATGGCTGAGAAGGAGATTCTGTGGTAACTTCAGCTAGTATGAGAATTGAATCTATACTATTGGTGTTCCTTTGCATTGAGATCTAACCACCCAACTAACTGTGCTAACAAATCTCAACCACTGTGTGTAATATTACATTTAGGGAAGGTATATGATACTGTGCAAAAAAGGGAAGAAAAAGGAAACCAAGTGTATATTAAGTAGTTGTAAGGATATTAATATAAAATGTCATTTGTCAAACGTGTTAGAAATCTCAAAGTAATAGTGTATAGCATTGAATAATGCAATAATGAAATCACATGTGGGGGAGGAAATAAAAATATTCATAAACTAGCATTTCATAGTGTAAGCTTTGTAATGGAAAAGGAGAGCATTACTGTGCAAAAACATAACTGACAGGCTGAACTGCCTACTCAAAGTCCTTATGTTCTTACCCCTCACACATAATTGATTTATATAGTTATCAACCAGTTTGGCCACCTTACAAGCAATGCCTGCTGTAAGACTCAAACTAGGAGCTCTGGCTCAGAAGCAATGATGTTACCACTGTATCACAAAACACTCCACATAATATCTTAAGAAAATTTTAAGTGCAATTATCATTTTTCTATTGTATTTCTAAGGAACAACTCAATAGGTTTAAGAAGGGTCATCTATTTCATTCTATTGGTACTGATGTGAAAATTGGGAAATGCGAACAGAGAGAAAGACAGAGCCTGGCAAATGGAGGACAAGGAGTTGAGTGGTTGAGTGAGACAACTAGGACAGTAGATCACAAACAGAAAGGAACAAAAACAAACAAAAAGTTGCTGGAGAAGCTCAGCAAGTCTGGCAGCATCTGCTAAGGAGAAAACAGAGTTAACGTTTTGGGTCCAGTGACCGTTCCTCAGAACAAAAAAAAATGGAGTTGGAATGACCCTGAGGAGTAAGGTTTCCATGGAGCAAGTAGTAGCAGCAGTTTGACAGCTATCAAGTGATATCTTACCAATATTAAATAATAAAATACAGTTTCCATTTCTGGATGAATGGGGAATATGGGGAAAAAGCCAAGCATTCTCAATGGAAGAACCCAAGGTTCTTACTGAAGGTTCATTACTGTTTCTCCCATGTCCCATCCCACCCTCCCACCCACCAAATATGCAAGAATTGACACTAAAATTGCAAGTTGACAATAAAACTTAGAAAATTGCGTGAAAGGGGGTGAACAGTCTTTGAACAGATAGCTATTAGACTTTGGAAACATTTACCTCAGTAGCCACATGTAGTTAATATAGAACACAATTTAAAAAAGGGGGAAGAATAAGCATTTTAAAGTTAGAAATATGAAAGAAAAAGGAATAAATATTACAAAGTTGTTGATTTACTTCCCGTCCAGCAACTAGGCACCCACGAAGATGAAACCCTGCACACTGAAAGCTGCATCATCTCCAGGCACCACCTACTCGGAATGGGGCATTAAAGAGGAAGGGAGTGTTTGAAGGAGTCTGCAGAGGGAGGACAGAGAGTGTGTGCTGGGTGGTAAGGACACCCTTGTGATGAGCTTGCAATTGCCAAATTATTTTTTCTGAATCCTTAGGTGATCAGCCCTGACCAGTGAGGAGCAGTAGAAGAGCAGATTTTTATTATCAGGAACCACCACTCCTGCCTCTAATCAGCAGTCAGCCAGCACAGAGCTCAGTTCAAAGTGAGAGGGAGGCTAAATTTAAGTTGATGCAAAAGAACATACCTGGGTCATTCTTACAAAGAGCCAGCATGGATTCCACAAGCTGAATAGCCTCCTTCTATGCTTTAAGCATTCTACTTCATTAACACTGCAATGTTAGTTTGGCTACTGCCTACTTTTTGAAAGATCCTCATCAAAAACGCAATTTTCTAAGTTTTATTGTCAACTTGCAATTTTAGTGTCAATTCTTGCATATTTGGTGGGTGGGAGGGTGGGATGGGACATGGGAGAAACAGTAAATATCTCTAGCTTCCCCAAACTATTAGCATACCTCAAATCAACTCCAAATTCAAACTTAATTATTTCAGAATGAAACCCTGTTGTAACTAATTTAGTTTTATCTTCACCGATTATATTTCTTATCTAGGCGCAATGTACCATAATATTTTTAAAAGCAGTGTGCCTCAGTGAAATTGCTACACACAGACATTAGCATTTGTGCATTTATAGTGAAGGAATGTGTTTGGAACCTCTCCATGAACTAAAATGCACCCTTCACAGAAGGCCCCCTGCAAATTTCCCCACGGAGGCACATCTTCATAAAGAGGACTAAAATATCCCTGTATTAAGAACGACAGAACATTTCCAAAATTCCAGTGACATAAACTGATCCAAACAGTAACTCTGAACTACAGAATGTTTTACCTAAGCTCTTACAAAGAGGAGCTTAATAATCCACAAGTGCACATGAAACTTACACCAAGAATTACCAGAAGCCAGTGTTTTACCAGGGATAAGATTATGGAGCTGAACTAGGGGGTCTTGGAGTTGCACAAATGTACAGAAATCAGACATCACTACACTGAGGAAGCAGGTCATTTGGCCCATCAAGTCCATAACAAGCCTCGGAAGTGCATCCCACCAGAACCATCCCGTTCCTGGTGTTACACAGCATTCCCCATAGGAAATTCCTGAGTATAGGCTAAGAAGCAGAAGCAAGGGTCAAACAGGTTGTTTAACTTGCCAACTTTTCAGATTCAGCTAAGATTGGTTTCATTCTTTGCAATGTTTGAGAAAGTCTTATGCCCTACAACTGATTGCTTTTTTGCAATGAAAGGGTCAAGACAGATAATTGCTTTTTGTGGCACTAGGAGTCAACCACATCATTGTGGGCGCAAAGTCACATGTAGGCCAAATTAGCAAAATGACAGATTTCTTCCTTTCAAAAAAAAACGCACAGTCTATTACAAATGGGTTTTACTACTATAGATAACAGTAATGGTGAACATCCAAAACTAGCTTTCAATTCCAGATTTTAAGTCAATTTAAAACTCTACAAGTTGCCATAGTGGACTGTGGCCAGATGTCCACCAGCACATTAGTCAGTGTCTCAGGATTACTAATCCAGTGATATCATTACACCTCAATTACAGGAGGCTCTTGGTGTGAAGCTAAACAATTCAAAGACTGCATAAGGACAATGCAGCTTGATCACAAATCAAAGCATGTTGTTGTGACTGTGATCAAGGCAATTTCAGTGCTGTGGCATGGTTTGAAACTTAACCCAAAAGCATGGAAGAGCAGCACAGCTGAGATACAGATGAGAAAATAGTTTCCATGAACTGAGGTATCAAGGGCACTGCGTGAAATGAGTGGGGGCAGGGTGGAGATTATAACAGCAGACTTAAAAAAACCTACAGATGCAGAATAAAATTTACATGGAATTATTATACAGGCCGGGAACTAAAGAAGGTTAGTTACAGAAGATAGTCTCAGAGATAGCAAGAACTGCAGATGGAGTCAGAGACACCACAGTGTGAAGCTGGAAGATAACAGCAAGCCAGGCAGCACAGAAGATAAGAAAGTTGACATTTTGGGTCGGGACCCTTCTTCAGAAGTGGAGATGGGGAAGCGAGCTGGGAAGTAAGTAGAGAGAGGAGGGATGGAGACAGGTGAGTGCATGCAGGGAGTGGTGGAGATTAGTCAGTCAGTGGGATGGGAAGGGCAGATAGGTGGGAGAGAAGATTAACCGGTTGTGTCAGGTCAAAGAGGTCAGAGTGGTCCCTACAAAATGTAGATGGGACAGGGTTGGATTGTAAGATGGCACAGAATAATCCATTGGATGCAGAGGTTGATGGGGTGGTATGTGACGAGGGGGATTGTGTCTTTATTTTTGTTAGGGGGAGGGGATGGGAGGGAAGAAAGCGTGGGAAATGCAAGAGATGTGGTCGAGGGCATTTTTGATCACTGGGTGGGGTTGTGGGGGCAGGGGAGGGAGGAGCAGAGTTGTGGTCCTCCTGTTACAAAGGCATTTGGCACCAAATGTTGCAGAGGTGGTGGAGGAGGAAGGGGGAAGAGGAGCAGAGCATTAGTCATTGGGGACTCCATAGGGGGACAGATAGGAGGTTCTGTGGGGACAAGAGAGACTCACGGTTGGTGTGTTGCCTCCCAGTTGCCAGGGTGCACGATGTCTCTGATCGTGTTTTTGGGATCCGTAAGGGGGAGGGGGAGCAGCCCCAAGTCGTGCTCCACATTGGCACCAACGACATAGGTAGGAAGAGAGATGCGGATTTAAGGCAAAAATTCAGGAAGCTAGGATGGAAACTTAGAGCTAGGGCGAACAGAGTTGTTGTCTCTGGTTTTTTTGCCCGTGCCACGTGCTAGTGAGGCGAGGAATAGGGAGAGAGAGGAGTTGAACACGTGGCTACAGGGATGGTGCAGGAGGGAGGGTTTTTGATTCTTGGATAATTGGGGCTCTTTCTGGGGTAGGTGGGACCTCTACAAGCAGGATGGTCTTCACCTGAACCAGAGGGGTACCGATATCCTGGGGGGGGGGGGGGGGGGGGGGGGGAATTTGCTAAGGCTATTCGGGTGGGTTTTAAACTAATTCAGCAGGGGGGGGGTGGAAGCCAAAATTGTAGTTCAAGTATAGAAAAGGTTGAGAGTAGGGAGGTCCAAAATAAAGCTTCAGGGAAGTAAGATGGCACCGGCAAGCAAGAAGTTGGTTTGAAGTGTGTCTACTTCAATGCCAGGAGTGTCCGGAATAAGGTGGGTGAACTTGCAGCATGGGTTAGTACCTGGGACTTCAATGTTGTGGCCATTTCAGAGACATGGCTAGAGCAGGAACAGGAATGGTTGTTACAGGTTCTGGGATTTAGATGTTTCAGTAAGAACAGAGAAGATGGTAAAAGGGGTGGAGGTGTGGCATTGTTGGTCAAGGACAGTATCACAGTTGCAGAAAGGATGTTTGGGGACTCATCAACTGAGGTAGTATGGGCTCAGGTTAGCAACAGGAAAAGGAGAAGTCAACCTGTTGGGAGTTTTCTATAGGCCTCCGAATAGTTCCAGAGATGTAGAGGAAAGGATAGCAAAGATGATTCTCCATAGGAGCGAGAGAGACAGGGTAGTTGTCATGGGGGACTTCAACTTTCCAAATATTGACTGGGAACACTACAGTTAGATTAGTGTAGATGGGTCAGTTTTTGTTCCGTGTGTGCAGGAGGGCTTCCTGACACAGTATGTAGATAGACCAAGGGGCGAAGCCACATTAGATTTGGTACTGGGTAATGAGCCTGGCCAGGTGTTAGATTTGGAAGTAGGTGAGCACTTTGGTGATAGCGATCACAATTTTGTTACGTTTACTTTAGTGATGGAAAGGGATAGATGTATACCACTGGGCAAGAGTTATAGCTGGGGGAAAGGCAATTACGATGAGATTATGCAAGATTTAGGGAGCACAGGATGGGGAAAGAAACTGCAGGGGATGGGCACATTAGAAATGTGGAGCTTATTCAAGGAAAAGCTCCTGTGTGTCCTAGATAAGTACGTACCTGTCAGGCAGGGAAGCTGTAGAGTGCGGGAGCCGTGGTTTACGAAGGAAGTGGAATCTCTGGTCAAGAGGAAGAAGGCGGCTTATGTTAGGATGAGATGTGAAGGCTCAGTTAGGGCACTTGAGGGCTACGGAGGTAGCCAGGAAAGACCTTAAAAAAAAGAAAGAGAGAGAGAGCTCAGAAGAGCCAGGAGGAGACATGAGAAGTTGTTGGCGGATAGGATCAGGGTAAACCCTAAGGCTTTCTATAGGTATTTAAGGAATAAAAGAATGACCAAAGTAAGATTAGGCCCAATCAAGGATAGTAGTGGTAATTTGTGTGTGGAGTCAGATGAGATAGGGGAAGCACTAAGTGAATATTTTTCAACAGTATTCACTCTAGAAAATGACAATGTTGTCGAGGACAATTCTGAGATACAGGCTAGTAGACTAGGTGGGATTGAGGTTCACAAGGAAGAGGAATTAGAAATCCTTCAGAGGGTGAAGATAGATAAGTCCCCTGGGCCAGATGGGATTTATCCTCAGGTCCTCTGGGAAGCCAGGGAGGAGAGTGCCAAGCCTTTGGCATTGATCTTTAACTCGTCATTGTCTACAGGAATAGTGCCAGATGACCGGAGGATAGCAAATGTGGTTCCTCTGTTCAAGAAGGGGAGTAGAGACAACCCTGGTAATTATAGACCAGTGAGCCTTACCTCAGTTGTTGGTAAAGTGTGGGAAAAGGCTATAAAGGGATAGGATTTATAATCATCTAGAACAGAATAAATTGATTAGGGATAGTCAGCACAGTTTTGTGAAGGGAAGGTCGTGCCTCACAAACCTTACTGAGTTCTTTGAGAACGTGACTAAACAGGTAGATGAGAGTAAAACAGTTGATTTGGTGTATATGGATTTCAGCAAGGCGTTCGATAAGGTTCCCCACAGTAGGCTATTGTACAAAATGCAGAGGAATGGAATTGTGGCAGATATAGCAGTTTGGATCGGAAATTGGCTTCCTGAAAGAAGACAGAGAGAGGGTGGTAGTTGATGGGAAATGTTCATCCTGGAGACCAGTTACTAGTGGTGTACCGCAAGGGTCGGTGTTGGGTCCACTGCTGTTTGTCATTTTTATAAATGACCTGGACGAGGACGTAGAAGGACGGGTCAGTAAATTTGCAGACGGCACTAAGGTCGGTGGAGTTGTGGACAGTGACAAAGGATGCTGTAGGTTGCAGAGAGACATAGATAAGCTGCAGAGCTGGGCTGAGAGGTAGCAAATGGAGCTTAATGCAGGCAAGTGTGCGCTGATGCACTTTGGTAGGAGTAACCAGAAGGCAAAGTACAGGACTAATGCTAAGATTCTTGGTAGTGTAGATGCGCAGAGAGATCTCAGTGTCCATGTACACAGATCCTTGAAAGTTGCCACCCAGGTTGACAGGACTGTTAAGAAGGCACACAGTGTTTTAGCTTTTATTAATAGAGGGATCGAGTTCCGGAACCAAGAGGTTATGGTGAAGCTGTACAAAAACTCTGGTGCAGCCGCACTTGGAGTATTGTGTACGGTTCTGGTCACTGCATTATAAGAAGGATGTGGAAGCTTTGGAAAGGGTGCAAAGGAGATTTACTAGGATATTGCCTGGTATGGAGGGAAGGTCTTACAAGGAAAGGCTGAGGGACTTGAGGCTGTTTTCATCAGAGAGAAGTTTGAGAGGTGACTTAATTGAAACATAAAATAATCAGAGGGTTAGATAGGGAGAGCTTTTTTCCTAGGATGGTGACGGCGAGCACGAGGGGGCATAGCTTTAAATTGAGGGGTGAAAGATATAGGACAGATGTCAGAGGTAGTTTCTTTACACAGAGAGTAGTAAGGGAATGGAACGCTTTGCCTGCAATGGTAGTAGATTCGCCAACTTTAGGTACATTTAAGTCGTCATTGGATAAGCATATGGACGTACATGGAGTAGTGTAGGTTAGATGGGCTTGAGATCGGTAGGACAGGTCGGCACAACATCGAGGGCCAAAGGGCCTGTACTGTGCTGTAATGTTCTATGTTCTATGTGAGTAAGGGATCACATTCTTGCAGAAGGGCAGGTGACAGCAAGTGTATTCCAGTAGCTATGGCAGCCAGTGAGCTCGAAAGAGATGTTAGTGTTGAGGCGGTTACCAGAGATAGAGACGGCAAGGTCCAGGAAGGAATTGAAGATGGTCCGGGTGAATTTGAGGTTGGGGTGAAAGGTGTTAACAAAGTTGACAAACTATGAGCTTGAACTTTAATCAAGTTTACTAACACCTTTCTGCTCCTATTTTGTATGTTTCTAAGGGCCTTAAAAAGTGATGCTTCTGCTGCTGCTGCACTGAACTTGGGCAAAAAGGAGGATAATTGAAAAAAAGATGTACAGATTATAGCACAAAGCTGAAGAGCACACCAAGTGCCTACTTGTTCATTTGTCTTCACCATGAAATTGCTGGTTCTCTGCTTTCCTGCCTGCTCCAACCTAACAGGCAACAGCAAACCCAACTGACATTGTCTGCCTTTGAGCATTGCACTCCACAGCTAGGTCCCAAACCGAGAGAACAGAGTGCTGCTAATTGGACTCTGGCTTTGCATATTAAGATAGAATCTATCAAATAAAGCAAGGGTGGCAAGAGCTTGGGATCAGAAATGATTCTGGTACTGGGTTCTTGAATTCTGATTGCAAATCTCACCCCATATTTTTCTGCAACTTTCCCTCCATTACAAATTCAGTTGTCATTTGCTGCAATTCACTATTTTAAAAAAGTTTGGAAATGTCCCAAATTCATGTCAATTCATATAATTTGGCTTAAGACCAAAAGGGCTTAGAACTTAGCTGATAACGCTCCAGTCAGCAATTGATTTGCATGTTTATGGATAGCGGTGATTGTGTCATCCACAGAACACAATGACTCCTGGAGGTGGAGATGTTGTGGCCATGACATTTTCTCTACTTTTCATTGAGTAAGAATTCATATGAGAAACAGGTAAAAAACTATTCTTTGTTCTTGATCAAATTATTCATGTAAAGTCAGGTATTTACAGTACAACTATTTTCACCAGACATTCCCCAAAGGCTCTAATTTAGAGCCTGTTAAAATCATTGTAGTTCACTCATTATTCACTAGGACTGAACAGCAGTTGTAAGTTATGTTCCATTGGCTACACTGCAATTATTTGATAACCTTGCACAGAATCATGTGCTGGAGATAGCAATCTTTGATAGCTGAAGGGAATAAAAACGAGGTCTGGGAGTCATCGGTTTCCAGAAAGGCCTGTGCGTCAATCCAGCACTTGATGACCCACCAAGGTCGCCTTCCCCAAGGCCTAGTCCCCAGGATGAAAGGCCCACCTGCTAAACCTGCCAGTCAGAAAATAGCAATTCTTTTGAACAGGGAGATGGCAGGTTTCATTTTGGGAGCAAGGCCAAAGATCCAGGCCACAGAACAATGACAGTGGAGAGGAGTCATGGAGAGCAGCGTGTCAAGGAATGGCAAAGATACGATCCCCTTCCTCATACAAAGTTTCTTGATCAGGCACTAATCGTCTTTGAACAAGGGGCTCCCAGCAGGGCCAGAACTTAAACATACCAGGGTTCCAAATATATTCCACAAGGAGCAGAGCGATAGGGCATCCATTTACCTTCTCATCATCATCATCATCATAATATTTGGGGCAGAAGTAGAAAAGGTGGCAGAGTACTCTGGTGACCACTTCGAAACCAATGTCTATCTCAAGCCCAATAACTCCCACAGCTACCTAAACTACACCATCTTTCACCCACCTACCTGCAAGAAGGAGATCCCCTAATCCCAATAGCTCCACCTCTACCACATCTGCTCCCAAATTGGGGCGTTTCACTTCCAAACATCCCAGATGCCCTCTTATTTCAAGGACTACATTTCCACGCACACCACCACCCCCCCACCCCGCAATCGTTTGGTGGTCGGAAACAGTCTCAAACTCATCTCTTGCATTTTCCATGCCTCCGCCCTCACATCCTCTCCCCACAACAAAATCAAAAGACAGAATCCCCCTTGTCCACACATAGCATCCCACTCCATAACCTACCTATCCATATCCAACCTATCATTCTCCATTACTGCTACCACCTGCAATCTGACCCCACAACCAAAGATATATTTCCATCCCCACCGCTATCTGCCTTCTGTAGGGACTGCTCTCTCCACAACTCTCTCGTCCTCTCCACACTAGCCCTACCACCATTCCCTGTAAGCGCAGGGAGTGCTACACCTGCCCCTACACCTCCCCACCTCCAGGGACCCAAAAAACCTTTCACAGACAGAGGTTCATCTGCACATCCACCAATGTGGTCTATTGCATCCACTGCTCCTGATGTGACCTCCTCCACACTGGTAGAACAGAAGCTCAGAGACCGCTTTGTAGAACACCTACACTCCGTCGGCAACAAACACCACTTTCCGGTTGCGAATCATTTCAATTCCCCTTCCCACTCCCTGGGTGAAGTGTCTATCCTGGGCCACCTCCAGTGTCAAAGTGGTGCCACTCAGAAACTGGAGGTGCAGCATCTCATTCCACCTCGGAAGCCAATGACCCAATGGTCTCAATATGGTCTTTACCAATTTCAAAATCTCCCCACCTCCCTCATCCCATGACTAACCCTCCTTCTCATACCTGCCTCCTTGACCTTGACACAACCTGTCCATCTTCTCTCCCACCTATCAGCTCCTACCTCACTGACCAATCCCCACCTCTACCTACCTGCACTCACCTATCACCATCCCACCTACCTTCCCCAGCTCCACCCCTCTTACTTATTTCCCAGATCCCCTCCCCCTCCAATTTCTGAGGGGTCCCAACCCTAAACATCAACTTCCCTGCTCATCTGGAGCTGCCTGGTCTGCTGTGCTCCTCTAGCTCCACAGTTATCTGACTCCAGCATTGGCAGTTCTTGCTGAGTAGAGTACTCAAACACCATATTCCTATCTGCCAGATTCACCCTGAAGGATGGCATGTATTTCCACCTGTACCAAGAAAATAACCTCGAACAAGTAGAAGAAACACTATACAAAAAAAAACAGCTCCAACTATTTCTGGAGGAGTCTTGACTTTTCCTTTGCACAAAACCTTTGGAGACCTGCAACATAAATTCAAGAATATACAAAATAGGAGATGTAGATCATATAGCCTTCTTGAGCCTGTCCTGCCATTCGACAAGATCATACTGAAATGTATCCTTTAACTCAACTATCTGCACCATCCACAATGCCTAAATTCCCTTTGTATCCAAAAACGCTTTCAGAAATTGTACTTAATATTGTGGACTTCATGGTCAACTCTCCAGGGCAGCAAGCACCAAACATATGTACATTTTGTACAAAAACAATTTCTCATGTGAGTTCTAAATAGACACACAACACTCACATCAAGGTCTTCTCCCTTTTTAGTTTATGCTCTCAATTTCCATTCTCCTTTCTGTAAATTGTCCTGTGCAGAATTCAAATTCTCCCAATACTAATGTTTGCAACTTATTTTGGAAGCATTGTAAATTTACTCTTTGTCTAAAACTAACAACTCATCATTTTAACCATAATTTGATCACTTTTAGTTTTGGACTTTGTGCCTTAAAAGGACAATTGTTGTAAATATTTCGTGAGTTTTTTTTAAAATGAAATGACTGTAAAAATAGCAATGGTTGGTAATTAATGTGATTGGAGGTTGCTTGGTTGGCTCACCAAGCTGGTTTGCTGTTCTGCGGACGTTTTGTGGATTGAGATGAGTGAGTATTAGCTGTGTCTTCACTCATCTCACTCATCCCAATCCACATGGACAAGGAGAACCACGACTTCAACTGGGATAAGTTGAAGATCTGGGTCCACAAATACATAGAGCTTTGAGACTATGCCTCAAAAGCTAAATTCCCTTTGTATCCAAAAAATGCTTTCGGAAATTGTAATTAATATTGTGGACTTCAGGGTCAACTCTCCCTAAAGCCCACCCAGATCCCCTCCCCCTTCAATTTCTGAGGGGTCCCAACCCAAAACGTCAACTTCCCTGCTCGTCTGGAGCTGCCTGGTCTGCTGTGCTCCTCCAGCTCCACAGTTATCTTTGACTCCAGCATTGGTAGTTCTTGCTATCTCTGAGTAGAGTACCCAAACACCATATTCCTATCTACCAGGATCTTGAGATGAGTGAGTATTAGCTGCGTCTTCACTCATCCCAATCCACACGGACAAGGAGAACCACGACTTCAACAAGATCCTGAGTCAGGCTAGGCAGAGACAAGTGCAAGAATTCCTGGAAGCATGGCACTCCACGAAGCATGCTACTAATAAGCACATTGAACTTGACCCCACATACATCCCACTACGGAGGAAGCCAGGAAGGTGAGGCAATCCATCGCAACAGACCCCAGAGTTTATAAAACAGGTGGGAAAACACACCAACACTTGATCAGAGGCTGCACTGAGGATGTTACCAAGCTTGGTAACAAAATATCTGCAGAACAACAAACCAGCTCGGCAAGACAACCATCCTCAACACCCACAACCCGAGCTACAGATCCATTCCAAAATTTTAATAAAAAATAAGGCTCAATCCAACCTTCAGCTGTATAGTTTGATATGTTAATTTCAATGCCTTGACTTCATAATTAGCTAAAAGCACCATCAAATATTAAACAATTATACCACAGTCACTTTTCCCTAATAACCTTTAAGTGTGTATAGTTAATCCTATCTCATACCACAATTCAAATCCAAAATGGACTGTCTCCAAGTTGGTTCCTCAAAATGGTTTGACAAACATTTTGTATACATTCCATTAACTCATCCTCCATGTAATAACCGAAAATATATAAAATTTATGTTACTGAATATTCCAAGAATTTAATGTATTTCAATTAGATCACCTCCTCTTCTTGAGCGTTTAGAAGAATTTGATTTAGTCTATTCAAATCTGTCCTCATGGGGAATATCCTTATCAAAGTAAAAGTCAGCCTGGAGAACTTTTGCCACACTATTTAAAGGGAATTACAACTTTATTGGAAAGAAAATTATACATATTACTCAAGGCATAGTCTCAAAGCTCGATGTATTTGTGGACTGTTTTTCTAGTACTGCAAAAGGTGTCAATTGGCATCCCAATTACTACACGCATCCTAGCTTTGTGGTTTGTGTCCGAGGACATCAAAGTTGCTCTGAATGCCAATGTTACACAAACAAACAATACAGCACAGGAACAGGCCCTCCAACCAATTCACCCTGCATCAATTCTCAACGCTTACTCAGGCCTGCTACTTATTCCCCATGCAGTATCTATTCTTCTGTTCATCACCTGTTCATGTGTCGATCAAGATACGCCTTAAACATTGCTAACATGCCTGCTTCCACTATCCCCACTGAGTGCATTCCAGGCACCCAATACCTCAAATTTTCCCTGCACTTGCTTTGTGAGGGGTAGGTCATGCCTTACAAACCTTAGAGTTTTTTGAGGATGTGACTAGAAAGGTTGATGAGGGTCGAGCTGTGGATGTGGTGTATATGGACTTCAGTAAGGCATTTGATAAGGTTCCCCATGGTAGGCTCATTCAGAAGGTCAGGAGGAATGGGATACAGGGGAACTTAGCTGCTTGGATACAGAATTGGCTGGCCAACAGAAGACAGCGAGTGGTAGTAGAAGGAAAATATTCTGCCTGGAAGTCAGTGGTGAGTGGAGTTCCACAGGGCTCTGTCCTTGGGCCTCTACTGTTTGTAATTTTTATTAATGACTTGGACGAGGGAATTGAAGGATGGGTCAGCAAGTTTGCAGACGACACAAAGGTCGGAGGTGTCGTTGACAGTGTAGAGGGCTGTTGTAGGCTGCAGCGGGACATTGACAGGATGCAGAGATGGGCCGAGAGGTGGCAGATGGAGTTCAACCTGGATAAATGCGAGGTGATGCATTTTGGAAGGTCGAATTTGAAAGCTGAGTACAGGATTAAGGATAGGATTCTTGGCAGCGTGGAGGAACAGAGGGATCTTGGTGTGCAGATACATAGATCCCTTAAAATGGCCACCCAAGTGGACAGGGTTGTTAAGAAAGCATATGGTGTTTTGGCTTTCATTAACAGGGGGATTGAGTTTAAGAGTCGTGAGATCTTGTTGCAGCTCTATAAAACTTTGGTTAGACCGCACTTGGAATACTGCGTCCAGTTCTGGGCGCCCTATTATAGGAAAGATGTGGATGCTTTGGAGAGGGTTCAGAGGAGGTTTACCAGGATGCTGCCTGGACTGGAGGGCTTATCTTATGAAGAGAGGTTGACTGAGCTCGGTCTCTTTTCATTGGAGAAAAGGAGGAGGTGAGGGGACCTAATTGAGGTATACAAGATAATGAGAGGCATAGATAGAGTTGATAGCCAGAGACTATTTCCCAGGGCAGAAATGGCTAGCACGAGGGGTCATAGTTTTAAGCTGGTTGGTGGAAAGTATCGAGGGGATGTCAGAGGCAGGTTCTTTACGCAGAGAGTTGTGAGAGCATGGAATGCGTTGCCAGCAGCAGTTGTGGAAGCAAGGTCATTGGGGTCATTTAAGAGACTGCTGGACATGTATATGGTCACAGAAATTTGAGGGTGCATACATGAGGATCAATGGTCGGCACAACATTGTGGGCTGAAGGGCCTGTTCTGTGCTGTACTGTTCTATGTTCTATGTTCTATGTTCTCCCCTAAACTTGCCCCTCTCACCTTGAGCCTGTGCCCTTGACTATTCGCTTCAAATTTTGTAGACTATCAGGATGCTCCTCAGCCTCCATCTTTTCAATGAAAACAACCTAAGTCAATACAACCTTTTCTGATGACTAAAACCCTCCATGCCAGGCAACATCCTGGTAAACATTCTCTGCACCCTCTTCAAAAGAATCCACGTCCTTCTGGTGCAGTGGTGACCAGAACCGCACTCAATATTCCAAATCTGGCCTAACTAAATTTTTGTGTAGCTGTAACATAAAAACTTACTAACTTTTATATTCAGCACCAATGAAGGCAAGCAAGCTACCTGCCTTCTTGACCTCTAGCTAGATGTGTTGCCACTTTCAGAGGAGAATGTACTTGTACATCCAGATGCCTCTGTACATCACTGCTCCTAAGGGTTCTGCCATTTGTCGTATAACTCACACCCAAATGTGAACCACCAAAATGCATCTCCTTGCATGTGTCTGAATTAAACTCTATCCACCAACTCTGCAATCTTATATATATCCTGCTGTACCCTTTGACAATCCTCATTTTCTGCAACTCTGCCAACTTTGGTGTCATTGCAAACTTATAATCAGACGTCCCATAATTTTCCTCCATATGATTTATATATAAATCACCAATAAAAAAGTTCCAGCACCCATCCCTGCTCAATTAGTTACTCATCTCTATTCCAAAAACAAAAACACTTCTCCCACCACTAGTCTTCCCTCCACACAACCTTCAAAAAGTGTTCAGCTTTATGATCTTGGCTAGGAAGATAGTAATGTCATACTAGATTCCATATTCTATATACTTGCCCATTCACTTAACCATTCATATCCTTTTGAAGTTTCTTTGTATTTCCCACATCACTTACCTTTTCTATATAGCTTGGTATTGCCAGCAAAATGTGGGTGCATTACATTCAGCCTCCTCACAAAAAGTCAAAAGAAACAAGTGATGTCCAATAATGAACCTTGCAATACAACTGTTACAATTTGCTGTTTTCCAAATGATCTGCTTAATTCCAATCTATTTGTTTGTTAATCAATCTTTCAATCAACATTTTATCAGATCCACTTCATTAGCCTTTGGGTATAACCATTTTTGTGGCCTAAGATTGCTTTTTGAAAATCTAAATGTACCATATTCACCAGGCCCCCCCATCTACCCTGCTAGTTATAAACTTAAAGTATGCTTACTCAGTCCACCATTTTCTAAATAATCTGAATTATCATACCCTAATAATATTCTACTGCTTTCCACAGTATTAACATCAAGCCAACTGCACACCATTCTTTCTTCATTTCTCAAATATGTCACATTATGTACCTTCCATTCTAAAAATCGAGAGAATTCTATATAATCAAAACAATAAGCAACTCTCTCTCTCACCTATGATTCCTTAACTGTAGGCCATCACAAACAAATGTCGATTTACTAAATTTCTCCATTAACTTTCATTAAAAAGACTCCTTTGGTAGTGCAAAGTTTGCTATTGATAGAGAGGCAGGCTTTAGAAGTTTAATAACTGCTGTCATCAGGACAAATGCAAGAATGCCATCTTCCATACAATCACAATTTATACTACAGGAGAAAAAAGGATGCCAATTGCTGTTCACTTTATGCATGGCAATGGAGAACGCAATAGACAACAGCAGGGTCCTCAAGCAAGGGTTAAAAATATTCCTAGGAGCAAGTTACTGCAGATGCTGGAACCTGTACTGAACGATAAATGCTGGAGATCACAGTGAGTCACGCAGTATCTATGGAGAGAGAGCCAGCTAATGTTGATGACCAAAAACAATGTTGCTGGAAAAGCTCAGCAGGTCTGGCAGCATCTGTGTAGTAGAAAACAGTTAGCGTTCCGGGTCCTCCAACAACTCTATTCTTCCAATTTGGGCTGCTGGTGCTTCACTGGTTTCCTTCACACCTCTTTTGGTGGCTACACTTTCAGCTCAAAGTTCAGAAATTTCCTTCCATAAGCCGGCTCGCCTCACTTTCTCTCTTCAAGAGCTTTTGTAACCTCTACTAAACATTTCCCTACAAAAAAAAAAAGGAGCTTTTCCAGCAAATCGGGTCTGGCAGCATCTGTGAAGGACAAAGAGAGAGAGTTAACATTTCAGGTCCTGTGACCCTTCCTCAGAACACAGGAAAGGTCACCAGAGCCAAAACGTTAACTCTACTTTTTACTTCACAGACACTGCCAGACCTGCTGAGCTTTTCCAGCAACTTTGTTTTTGTTCTTGATTTACAGCATCCACAGTTGTTTTGGTCTTTAAATGTTGACGACCCTTCAGAGCTGAAGTGAAGTGTGGCGAGGGCAGCATTTATGCTATAGTTGAGGTAGAAAAGATGTTGGTAGTTCAGATTAAGTGATCGGGATGTGAAAGAGGCAGAATGATGGTGCGTCTACCCACCAGACTCAAAACAAAAAGAAGACCAACAATTGCACTGGGGTGGGTGGAAGCGACAGAATATAACAAGTAACGCTAAAAAAGGAAAGAGAAAGGAACAGGAGCTAGTTCACGATTGGAAGGTATCAAGCTCAATATCAAGTCCAGAAGGCAGTAAAGTGCCAAATTTGATGATCAGATGTTGCTCCTCCAGTTTGCGCCATGATTCACTGGAGCACTGCAGCATGCCTAGGTCAGACAAATGGGTATGTGAGCAGGACGCTGTATTAAAGTGACCAGCTACGGGAAGGTCGGGTCATGCTTACGCAGACTGGAATATTCTGCAAATGCAGACAGGATGACCACTTTGCTCCTTGACTCACTCAGATCATCAGCATTCATTTTAAATATACCCCTTTTTGGAGAAAATAGTTTCCTGTTGTATCGATGTATGTTTTTCCCCCAAGCAGCATAGACAAATAATATCACTAGCTTAATAGTGGATTTCAAATTAATCATTACTGTAGATATTAGAAACTCAGGACCATGGAACAATTGCTGTCCACCACAGAACCTCATCTAACAGGAGACATTTCAATTTGGGGTTTGCTGGTGTGTAGACTGCCCGAGTCTAGACTAACATACTGTTTGATTCAAATAGCTAATTATTGGGACATATAGTTCAGTTACTCGGCACCGCACTAACTACGGAATTATATATGTTAACATTTGTATTAGCTCCATGATTGATAAAGCAATCTTGTCGTTTAGGTAATTATGGCCCTGCCATTTGTTCATCTTTCAAGCTTGATGCAGAAAGTATACAAGTGATCTTGTGGAAGACTAGTAATCCTGATAATTTAATAACTGATATCACAAACTCTCATTTGGGCCAAAGGCCATGAAATTTGTACTGAAAATGCCTAGTCAACCAAAATTACACTACAAAGGCAAATATCTTTTTAAAAAACAATTGAATAGGTAGAAGCTGTTTCAAGCTGCTATTCTTCTCACTATTGCAGAAATATTTTGTACTTACCTTCACAACAGTAGACAAAAAAAGCTTAATGTTTTTGGAATTTTTCTTGTCTCATACCAATCTCTTCCTTTTTGTATAAAGAAGTTATGATTAGCTCCGATGTCCCTCACTAGTCTACTCGTTTATTCTACTTAATTAAAAATTTTAAAATCACCTCTGCTGATTTCTAAAATCCTGTCAATGCTCATATTTACCCAAATCTTATGATTCCTCATTTAAAATCTAATTACTACTAACCTTCAACTTAGCCACAATTTGACCACATTTAAAATAGATCTAAAAATAGTCTATTTTGATTATTTCCTCAACATGTTCATCTAGCAATCCCAAATGCATCTTGAATTTCTCCACCACACAATTACTGCATATTTGGTTTGCATAATCCAATGATGTGATAATTAAAGCCCATGACTACTTTCTAATATTAATTGCATGCACCTATATCCCAGATTTATAACTTCCCTTTCATTAAGGTTACTGCTCAAGAATCTTTAAGCTATGCTGACTCATATTTAAGAGCTCACAAGAACCAAATCAATTCTACATGTTGACTATCCAAGGCAAGTTGCTCATTCTTGTCTTTACACCTTTCTTCTCATCTGGGAAGCATTTCCATTTTTACCCATTTTCAGACAGTTCACATAGTCAAATAACCCCAAAATATATGGATTCAAATCTTAATCATTCCACAACAGCAACTTATTTATTTCTTTAATTTTCCATGTGTACAACAAAATGATGGTACCTGTTATGTATTTTGTGTTCCATTTGGATTTCCATTTGTTTAAGGACCAAGGCATTGTGGGATATATTTGCCATCATCACGTCCAGTGCAATGTTGTGTTGTGTTGTGTTCCTTCATTTTGGCTCCCTACTTGCTGATTGCCTGGTGTTATATGAACAAGGTTGATTGTCCAAAATATAACAAGTTGGCAGTGCAAATTTGCGCTCCTGGCTTCATAAGTGACAAAACAGGCCACAAGGAAAATTGCTTTAATCCTTTTCAGCTTCACTGTTCACACAAATGCTGGCACAGTTGAAATAGGTCGTACATGTGAACTGCAAGATGGAAGTGGTATGCTACTAAATGGGATACTGAGAAGATGCACTGAAAAGATATACATTAAGAATACATATAAAAAGGAACGGCAACACTTGTGGTGCCGCCAAGACATTTTGATGAAACTATTGAGCAGCGGAGCTCATATTACAGAGCATGGAATTCATTTTGTCATTGCAAATGATTTTAAAGTAACAACTTTCCTAAATATCTAAAACTACTTAGCCTGAGCAGAGTTTGGTACAATCTGATAATCTAAGTACAAAATTATACAGCAACATTGTGAAAGTTTGAGTCACATTTTTACCTAACCCACAAGTTATTGTTGAAAGTTTCAGATTTCACAAAATCAAACTAAGAAATGCAGGGAAGCAATTGCTCAGTTTTTGCCGTGCTCTAAGTTCGGCTTAAGTGTACCAAAGGGAGACAGTGATTTGGCAGCTGTATTGAAGGCGATGGGGAAAGTACAAAAGGAAATCTCGACAAAAATGAGAATGCAAAACTCGACTACCAACCAATATGTCTTAAAGCCAGGATTGTACCATACGCCACCAGACCAAAAGTTGAAACATGCCTGGAATACCGATTCAGGAGTGGCAAGAGAGAGTGTGTTGGTTACACAGAAAACAGGCAACACCTTTTGTTCCAATATTGAAGGCAGCTGGTTCTATTCAAAGTTGTGGGGATTTAAAATCTCCAAACTGTATGTATTGATGACTGGTTTGCTGGCTTGACAGATGATCAAAAAGTTCAGCAAGATTGATCTCTGTCAAACATACTTGCAGATGCATGTTGATGAGAAATCACTCCAGATGTTGACAATTGTGATAAAGGACTTTTCGCAATACTGTTGTCTGCTCTTTGACGTAAAATCTTGTTTCAGAGGGCTATGGACCAAGTCTTAAATGGATTGCCCATGATGCAGTGGTATTTGGATGACAGTTCTTTATGGCAGGAGTGAAAATGACCAATTTAAAAACTTAGCACTACTCTGCAAGGACTTGCGTGTATGGACTTTGCATTCAAAGATAAATGTGAAACCTTCCAGCCTTTCATAAAATATCAGGGGCATGTAATTGAGATAGCTGACTGCTACAAAGTTCCAACAAAAGTTAAAGATTATTGAAGAAGCTCCATCATTTCAGAATTTGAGCCAACTTAGCTCTTTCTTGAAGTTATGGAACTATTATAGAAGATTTGTTCCACAGTCGGCAACATTACTGAAGCCACTGCATGAACTTCTTCACCAGAGGAACTAAAGCTTGTAATTTAACAAGACTAAACAAGCACTTCTACACTACGATGTGCTGAAACATTGACCCTTTCTTCCTTTGCAATTGGCCTGCAATGCATTTCCATATGGCATCGGAGCAGTATTGTCACACATTAGGCTTCTGTCCTCCCAGAAGGCATGTTCCTTTAGCTTCACGTACCTTGAGCAAAGCAGAAAACAACTGTGTATGAACTAAAAGATAGATACTTGCAATCACCTTTAGTATTCAGGGATTTCCAATACTTGTTTGGAAGTTCACATCACTCGCAAATATCAAATTCTGCATGATATACATGAATTCCATCATTGGCTGCTAGTCATACACAATCTGGGTATTAACATTCTCAGCACATAAATATGACATCATGTATTGAAAATCCTGTTTTCATGATAATGCAGGTAGTCTGCCTTTAAAAGTCAGCCACAGATGTTAAACAGAAGGAAATATATTTTCAGCATATAGAGAACTCACCCTCAACTTCCTTGCAGGTGAAGAAAGTGATTAGTGTTCACCCAATATCATCTCAATTTATTGACATTATGATCCTTGAAAAGCATCCACAGACCTCTCAAGTCTCACCTGAGCATCTTCCTCTTCTGTCCAATAGAATGGGAATTCAATCCATTCTGGATGTTTACTATGGGGAATATATGTCACTATTCTACCAATATTGAGATATTAGAACGGCTAAATTCTGGTCACTGTGGAATTGAGAGCATTAAGGAAATTGCAAACAGCTATTTTTGGTGGCCTGATCTGGACAACGCTTTTGAAGAGAAAGCCAAAACTTGTTCGGAGGAGGAAAACATCATAGTCGACACTCTTACATCCATGGGACTGGCCTGCTAATCTATGGCAGCATATTCATATTTAATTCACTGATCCATTTGAAGGAAACATGTTCTTGATTGTGGTAGATGCTCATTCCAAATGGCCAGAGATCTTAGTGATGACACTTACTACCACCGAGAGTACAATGCAAAAACTGCATAAACTCTTCAGTCATTTTGGATTACCAGATCAACGTAACTGGTAACAGACCACAGTTTGTCTCTCAGGAGTTTCAGACAGTTATGAATGCAAACATCATACAATCACATCACTTTTGCGCCTTACCATCCCTCCACCAGTGGACTTGGAGAAATTTACGCAGAAGATGAATCCAAAACGCATCTGGATAACATTTTGCTGTCGTACAGATACACACCCAATGCTGTGACCATGGCATCTCCTGCTTTTCTAAGTATTGGACAGCAGCTACACACTTACTTTTGGTGAAAACTTTCCCAAAAAAAGGAGAGAGATAGTTAAACATCTTTGGCAGAATCAAGTCAATCGACACACAAGGCAAGGCATCAAAACTTCAGAACTGGACGACCTGAGGTTCAAAATTATGCTGCTGGAGTTAAAAAAGAGGTCCCATCCAAATGATTGCCATGGCAGGAACCAGGTCACGTCACAGTTCTGATAGCAAATTATTTCACCCAGAGGCAGCATATAGACAATTGTTGCAAGGCTACATAAGCACCAACAGACATCACCAATTGAAGTATCTGATTTCACATTCCACAAAAAAACTCCCTGGAAGCAAGAGTTGCTTGGTCCCAATTAGTCTCTTCCATCCATTACAGGTGGATTAACACCTACATCTATTCTAGCTGTGATTTCTGAATTTGTTGGTACACCCACAATGGTACCCACCCCCCGCCCCCGTACTGGGACACCAGAAGTCTTTCACGGTAGGTACAATAAAGATGACCACTTCAAAAGAAAGGTTAAGTTTGTAGTTACAGCAAATCCTTGTTTTTTGGGGCTAAGTAATCCCAGGATTAAGACAGGGTAACAAGGCAATCTAATTTCATAGCAAGATTATTATTTTGTCTATGGGCATTGCATTTAAGTGGGTGGACAGGGCAAGAAAAGAGATGCCAGGGATTTGTCACGTACTGCACATTCTATTTGATTTAATGTACTTTTATGTGCTAAGGTATTGTGGAGCTTAAGTCACCAATCTTGTCCAATGTAGAACTCTGCACGTCTGCAATAAACGGCATTGTATGTTTGTTTCCAAATGAACAAGGTTGAATGTTCAAAATATAACAGTACCTTAGGGTTAACTTTTTCTTTTAATTTTCTAGACTTCACCTTCACACGAACATCTTTTGTTAAATTCTGTCCCTTCTTAGATTCCATCTCTATATTTTTAACCTATCACTATGCTGCTACACAGCCTATTTCCAAATTTCAAAAGTAGCAAGAAAGGTTTTCGATTCATGAACAAAAACAGAAATTGCTGGCAAGTCTCAGCAGGTCTGGCAGCATGTGTGGAGAGAAATCCAGAGAGTCAGTTCTGAAGGGTCACTGGACCCAAACACAAGTGATTTCTCTCCACAGGTGCTTCTAGACTTGAGATTTTTCAGCAATTTCTGTTTTTCAGATTCCCAGCATCCACAGTTCTAAGTAAGTTTTTTTTGATGTTTTCTAATAAACCTGTTCAAGATGTTATTACACACCTTTGGAGCAGATGGGGTTTGAACCCAGGATCATTAGTCCATTGACAGAAACTTAATCTTGCCTGAATCCTCAGATCAGCCTGAACTGCAATACTGCCTCCAACTTATTTAAGATCATAAGACATAGGAGTGGAAGTAAAAGCCATTTGGCCCATCAAGTGCACTCCACCATTTAAATCATCACTGATGGGCATTTCAACTCCACTTCCCTGCACTCTCCCTGTAGCCCTTGATTCCTTCCGAGATCAAGAATTTGTCGATCTCTGCCTTGAAGGCATCCAACGTCCCGGCCTCCGCTGCACTCTGAATGAATTCCACAAGCCCACCACTCTCCGGCTGAAATGTCGTCTCATTTGAGTTTTAAATTTACCCCCTCTAATTTCAAGGCTGTGCCCATGGGTCCTAGTCTCCCCACCTAACGGAAACAACTTCCTAGCATCCACCCCTTCTAAACCATACATTATCTTGTAAGTTTCTATTAGATCACCTCAACCTTCTAAACTCTAGTGAGTACAATCCCAGGATCCTTAGCCGATCATAAGTTAACCTTCCATTCCAGGGACCGATCTGCCAGCTTGTGTTTCAATTCACCCGAATATATCCCGAACTCAGCTGAAGCAGTGGCATCTCTAATGGAACCATTCTCTTTGCTGTACTCGTGTCAGTGCCTCATGAAATCAAAATTCCCTGCTTCCCACACCACTCAAGGCATTCATTTAACCTTCTAACCTGGTCATATGTATGCCAATTTGCACATGATCAAACAGCAATCCAGAGCTCCTCAAACCCTTGGCACCTCATTCCTGGGTTTACCATGTCATTAGCCCATTTTAAATTCAACAGAATATGCTTTTCATAAACTAAATGTCAACATGCCATTTTGTAATATAGGACAATGACATGCACGGACAAGTGGTTAAATTGCTGGGTCAGGAAACTCTTTTAGCCAGGGAGACTCCAACTTAAGTGCAACACAGAAAAGCAAAGCAACTATCAGAACAGTAGCCATTAGTCCATTTGTCAGAAAAGGCACAGGTTATATATATTTGGCAGTCTGAAACAAATTTCAGTGAACACAACTCTACAAAGCTACATACTTTTATTCCATTTTACCTAGCAACACTTCAGACTACAATTGCACAATTTTGCAAAATATTTACCTTTTTTCCCCTTTAACTTTTGACACACACTACTCACAATGCTCAGAAAGCAACTAACCACATTGCAGGCTTGTGTAGGAACAATTGACCAAATGTGGTTGCTTTCCAATTCAATGCTAATTCTGAATGCAGACCCACGAGAACCTTTAGTGGGCCTCCGTCAAAAAGGTAACATATCATTACTCTGGAAAAATGAACTGCAAGGAAAGCTGTGGCTTAAAAATCAAGCTGTAGGCCTGTTATTTTCATTTACTTCCCTACTCCTTTTTTCCAATTTATTTCTTAGAAGCGATTTGCAAAATCATCAGTACAAATTGGAAAATTTATGCATGCTTATTTAACAAACAAACATTCAACAAACTGTGGGTAACCTTGCTTAAAAGCAAAATACTGATAAGGCTGGAGGAGGAGAAATAAAAAATATAAACCAAAAGTTCTGGAGAAATTCAGCCAAGTCTAGCAGCTTCTATATAGTTCTGAAAACTTTAATTAGACTCAAAACATTGATGGTTTCTTCCTCCACAGATACTGCCAGACTATTTATTGAAGCCCTGTAGTGTGAAAGCAGGCTATTCGGTTTCTAGACTGTAAAAGGGTTCCTTCCAAGTCTCTGGCATCTTGGCAGCTGAGAGACTGAATGGCTAGTTGAGTGGCTCAAGTCTGTCTGGCACACAGTTGCTTTAGTCGTACACCACCTGATTTGGTTGGGCCATATTAAGTGATTTCAGGTATCACTATATAAGAAGTACCCACTATTCCATTCCTTACAAAGCAAAGATAACTAATTCTATAGACATGAAGTCAGAAGTTCTCCTCACATCCTTTTCCCTGTCCCTCTACCCTCTCCCATCATCATTTGATAGATTGCCATGATTTCTATCGCAGAAATTAACACTGTCCATTTATTGCTTGGTCTACTGCCCTTCTGGTTTGACCAGCAAATAAGCAGACCAAATGCAATTGCAATTTGAAGGATAGCATAAGTTGGAAATTGAAAAAGATTAAACAACGAATGGCCCCCTCTTAGCTTTGTAATGGAACCAAAGAGTCCAATAGGATTGTAGCTGATCAGAAAAATATATTTCAGTTTTTGTCCATGTAATTTCGCACAGAAACAGGTATTTTGTTCAGGAGTAGCACAGAAATAGACACTTTATGCATGGAGCTGAAACAGCTTGGAAGGAAATGGAGAAACTTTGCCAAAATCTAAGTTTTTGTGCCAAGAACAAAGAGCTAACAGAAACCAAAAGGTGTTTTTTGATTTGGAAGTCAGAGCCCCATGCTGATGACATGTCCACAATCACGATGTGCTGAAGGAGAGATGGAGGATCACTTCGTTGGAGGCCAGTGGAAGGTTCCCAATAAATCTCATGCTGAGAATGGTGAAAACACCAAGGAGAATCAAACCAAATTCCTGTATACCATTGTGCAACTTGAATTGGTTGCAAGAGAAGGGACAAGATCCTTTAAAGTACAGGAGAACTCAGGATGGCAATAAAAGTAGAACCAAGGGTCTATTGATCTTTTAAAGATTTAAAGGCTAAGCATTTATCAAAGACAGCAAGTAATACTAACTAAATACTTCATTTAAAGTGTAAAAATGCCACACAATTGTCTCTCGCTTCCTTAGTATGGCTGTTGTAAGGACAGCATGAAAAATCTGACTGGTGGCTTCCTGCATTCCTTCAATCCAGTCTCCATTAAATGGTAATTAGTGGGGTCTTGTGGCACAGTGGTAGCATCCTTACCACTGAGCCAGGAGGCCCAGATTCAAGTCCCACCTGCTCCAGAGGTGTCGAACATCATTGAATACGTTGATTGCCAAAGATAAATCTGATAGCACATGGCTATGCAAGTTGGCAAATTGTTGCCATTTTAAATGAATAATTAATCAATGGTCAATTTATCTTATTACCAAGCCAGTGCTACACTGACCAGAATGTTACATGGTATGCCATAATGCAGTTGGCACAAGCAGACGGGCTAGAACAAGGTGGTTTTAAATGCAACTTGTGAAAAGGTGGAAAGGAAAAAGGGCAGACAAATCATTTAGTGAATGCATATCATGGGAATTTCTCCCCATCCCCACCTTTTCTTTCCCCAGCACCAATGTTATGCCACTTCTGTGCCTCACTATCTAGCTTCCAAAAGTGTTCCCCTCAAATTCCCTGCGCACCCCCCCCCCCCCCTTCCCCAAGGGAACCTCTGACAGTCCTTGATCCTTCCATGTTCCACACCATACCTGTCTTAAGCTCAAGGACTACCTATGGCACCCACTACTTAACTTTAGCACTGCAGGGATTGTTAGAACTGACCCAGAGGATGGAACTTCCTCTCAGTGGTTTATTTAAACCAACACAGCATGTTATTACTACAGGGCAGGCTTCTTTCAAGTCAAATCAGCTAGCATCTGACTTTTGCAATCAGGAGGCAAACAAGTTATCCACCTCCCCCATGAAATTCAGCAGTGGGAGTTAAAGATTTGTTTTGTTTATTTAAAGATCATGGCCCTGATATTATTCCACACGATCTCAACTTCTCAATGTCATTAGTCTCCAAAAAGCTATCAATTTCTATCTTGAACATGCTCAACAATTGAGCTTTGACTGCTGACAGAATTCCAAATAGTCACCACCCTCACACTGAGGAGACTGTTCCTTACATCAGTCTTTGATAACCTGCCCTTATTACTAGATGGATGTCCCCTGGTTTTACAGTCACCTACCAGGGGAAGTATCCTATCTAGATCCACCCTGCCATGCTTTGAGAGAATCTTGCAAATTTCTAGTTAAGAACTCCTATTCTTCAAAAGATCCGGAGAATACAAGCCCAGTTTCTCAAATCATCCTTCAAAACTAAAACAATCCTGCCATCCCAGCAATTAATAAGGACATGTTTACTCCCAGACCCAATGCCAACACACTGTTTTCCCCTTTTGAAATTAATACTGCAGTTGCATATTAGGAAATCATGGACAAGGGCACCAAGATCCTTTTGGATGCCACACTTCTCAATTTCTCACCACTTAAGAAATAATCTGGCTTTAATATTCTATACCAAACAAATAACTCCATGTTTATTTACATTCCACATTTTAGGTCATTTACATAGCCTGTCCAAGTCCATGATGCCTCCATGTGCTCCCCTCACAACATATGTTCACATCCAACATTGTGTCATCAGTACATTTGGTGCTATGATAATGGATTCACACACATACATGCACGCACACAGATTGTGAAAAGTTGTGGATCCAGCAATGACCCCATTACTAACAGCCTACCATCCCTAGATGGAGTGATTGCATCCAACTGCCTTGTCTACTCAGCAATTCTCAATCTATACTGGTATATTCCATCACTCTCCACACCAAATCCCACAAATCTAATTTTACTTATTGGCTTCCTGCGAGATACACTATCAAATGCGTTTTGAAAATCCAAAAATGCCCAATACTAGAAATATAGTAAATGAAACACTAAACAATTCCCAATGTTCACATCTCGTTGTTTGAGCTCCATCCAAACAGATTCTACATCTTGATCCTCTGATCAAAAATCCTGTCCTACTAGTGTACGGCGTGCTGATATCGCCATTTGTTAGGAGTGCTACTCAACATCTTTTTTTGTCTAGCTATTCTAAAATATAAAGTGCTCTTGGACATTCAGTACTCAATCCAAGTTACCTAGTAGCCATGTCTCTATTATGGCATTGAAATGAACCCGCTTCAAAATAAGCCTTTCTGGAATGTGCATTCAGATAAAATCCTTTGCATGCTTCATTTTCAACATTAAGAATACTAATTCTAAAAATGAATAGTTACTTTTCTCAACCAAGATCATAATGCTGCTCCTTAAACCGCTATTAACTTTTCCCATATTTCTATATTTAAATCTCCAGTCAGGGATCCACCTTCTCAGAACTGAAATAATCCTCAACAAGTCACAAATACATCAAGTGCAATTTTAGCCATGGTGCACTATCCGCTCTCAGAGCATTCTGCTATCTTTGCTAACAGTTAACCGTACCATCCTATTCCAATACAGGTCTGTTAAACTGCTCAATTAGACTGCCTTGCTTGATTCCACTCTTACCAAACTGACAGATTACCTCCAGAAATGGCTTTTCAACCTTGCTCCACATCATTGCCTCTGGAGTTCTCCCAAGGATCCATCATTGCCCGTTTCTTCCTCTGCATGTTGTCCCTGGAAGGATCATCTACAGACAAGAGGACCTCAGCTTCCATATGCATGCTGACAGCAGCCAACTCCATCTCTCCACCACTTCTCTCATCCATACTATTGCCTTTGTGTTGCCAGACTGTTACACAGAGCCAAAATCTCCTCTAATTATAAACCGAAGCCACTGCATTCAGACACACATTCACAAACACTGGCACCAATTCAATCTCATTATTATTACTTTTTCAACATGACGAGATGTTTACAATGACAGCAGTGCATTCACTCTGGACCTAAGCTTCAACCTGCAAAATGAATTCACTATCAATTACTTAGTTCCATCTCTAACATTGCAAGCTATAGTTCACCCCATAAATTGCTGAAATTGGCATCCATTGGTTTATGACCAGCAGACTTGACTGTTTTAGTACTCCCCTTCACAATCTCCCATACTACAGCCCGTGTTAAAAACAAAATTGAACCCACATTGGTGTTTTTAACCAAAGTCAGCCCAAGGTGTTTCACAGGAGCATTATGTGGCACTGACTCAGCTAGTACTTTGGAAAATGATGAAAACTTGATCAGAGTTAAGTTTGAAAAGAAAATCCTTAAAAAAGGAGGGAAGACAGAAGAAGTTTCCAGAGATTTGCAGAGTTTAAGACCTAGACAGACGAAACACAGCCACTACTGATTACGACCTTTAAATAAAGTATACTCAAGAGCAATGTTCCCTCTAAGCAGCATCATCATGCAGCTGGGAAGCTCTGCTCTTGCCAACTGCCATTCTGACAAATGGCTTCCAATTCCATAAGCCGCAGTCGCACATGGATCTCAGGGGCCCTCACAGCAAGAAAACAATTACAGGGAATGTTGCTCAAGTAGTCAAAATTGGAGGCATGCAGAGGCTAGATTTTCAGCTTTGGTAAACTACAGAGAGAAAAGAAGGTCATAGAAGAATTTGAAAACAAAGATGAAAACGTTTAAATTGATTCTCAGTGAAGCCATGCCTTAAATTAAAAAGCGTAAAGGCAATGGGTGAATGGAACTTGTGCACATCTATACACTTTGGAGTTTTAGAGAAACAAAATTTTGTGGCAAGACGACCACTGGAGACCATCCAAGAATGTAGAGTCATATCTAAAGGATTTCAACAACAAGTGAGCTGGGATAAGCAAACAAACATCAGATGTTAGAGGTGAGAGACATATTTGGTGATGGCGCAGAAGGATCACGTACAAGTGAATCATGACACAACAGTTGTGTACAGCCTGATTCAGCCTCATACAAGTGGCAACAGATGAAGATGCCACCCAGGAAATGATATCTGCTCTGGACAGAGACAACAGTGTTGCTGAAAAAGAGTGGCTCCCAGTACCCCAAAGCCTTCAAATCAAATTATTATCCTTATGATTAAGTCTCGTTTTGGACTGGCATGTTTCTCTGTATTCGTTTAACATTCAGCAATCCTCTACCTACCATAATGTTGGGAAATTCCATCCCAAACTCTATACCTCACTTCCTTTAAACTTACCATTTTTCATGAAGTTTTTGGTCATTACTGCTTCATCCCCTCTCTAGCTCAATGTGCATTTATGTTCCTAAAGCCCATTCATGACTTTTACCTGCAATAAAAGTAGGAACATAATTCAAATTTATCTTTAGTTATTGCTTTGTTAACATTTGACACACCCATTTGGCAGTTTCAATAGTCAGATGATTCCAAATACCAGCAGGACCTGTACAGAAACTAGATGTAGCCAGCCAATAGCCTGATAGTAGATCCTGTTCATTGTTTTATTCGGATGATATTTTAGTGAATTATCAGGAAGGGAGAACACTTAGGATGTA
Organism: Stegostoma tigrinum; assembly: GCF_030684315.1. Taxonomy (NCBI): domain Eukaryota; kingdom Metazoa; phylum Chordata; class Chondrichthyes; order Orectolobiformes; family Stegostomatidae; genus Stegostoma; species Stegostoma tigrinum. The sequence goes on from NC_081354.1 coordinate 35,218,249, forward strand.
GGGAGCTAAAGGTCACTGATGCAAGGGCATCCTTTATTCTTTTACTTTCCTCCAGAAGTCAAAAAATGTAACAATAAGGCAGAGAGAAAAAAATACTGGTTTCAGGTCACATGGAGCACAAGGTCTTTTCTTCAAAGGGTCGATTGCATGCTCTTAAGTGGTTAGAAAAAGAGAACTTACTTATGGTGTCTAATATTCCATGATACTTAACGCATGCTTGCAATTTTCTTTTGCTGTATAACTTTGGATTCTTCTGACTTTCTCTCCCAATTCACTAGATTAGTGTCTCCTCTGTCATCAGGAACTGAGTCTCCTGTACCACCTAGACAGTACTAGTACAATAGCCCACAAGTTATGCACTACAGAGCATCTTCACTCTTAAAGAAGAAAGAAGATTCCCAATTCCATGAATAGTGGAAATCTTTGGAGATGAAGGATCAATAATCTAAGAATAGCTTAGAGGAATGGTGGCACACAGTGGTGAGCACTGCTGTCTCAGTGCCAAGGACCTGGGTTCAATTCCACACTCAGGCGACTGTGTGAAGTTTGCACATTCTCCCTGTGTCTGCGTAGGTTTCCTCTGGGTGCTCTGCTTTCCTCCTGCAGTCCAAAAATGTGCAAATTAGGTGGATTGGCCATGCTAAATTGCTCAGTGTTCAGGGATGGAGAAATTAGGTGGATTACAGACAGAAGGGTTTGGATGGATGCTCTGAAGATCAGTATGGACTTGTGGTCTGAAGGGCCTGTTTCCACACTGTAGGGATTCTATGAAGATAACTGATATCTGTTGTGAAATCAGGAAGGAGAGACGAGGTCTTCTGCTCAGTGTACAGGAGTATTTCCAACATTTCAGCTTTTGGTATGGATTCTTACTCTACAATACTTTTCAGCTCTGAACTAATGTAATAAAAAATCAGTATTGTATATGGATATCCACCTCCGTATTTTGTGAAACTCAGCTTGTTTGCATGACAGAGTTATGGTGTACTAGCAAAGGACTTCTGCAGCAGTGGAACAAATACCAAATAACCATTCCACAACAAATTGATAAACTGATGCAACATTTTTAATTAGCAGAATCTCAAAATATCTGGGTGAAATCACATTTAGTAATATTCTATCATACTGCAAGCTATATCACTGCAAACCAGTCAGAATTAAGAAACTATGAAACCCTTGAGGATTGGCAGTAGGTAGCCTGCAGTCTTATATAACCACAAACTGTATATTTTAAATCGGCAACACTTGGGTTGGAACAAATAAGTTTACCCAGGGTGAGGGAGAATTTTTCCCCAGCTCGAGTCATTCAAACTGGACTTTTTTTAAAAAAAGTTGCTCCTTAACACTCACTTGGGAGCCTTTTTTAATGAATTGTATCTTAAAAAACAAGATTTTATATGGAGATATATAATCCCATTAGATATTTTTAAAAAGAATTCTGTACTTGCAAAAGCTCTCGATTATTGCAGCTACAAGCAGTGAGCAGGGAAACCTCCCTTCCCCCCCAAAAAAATGAGAAAGACGGTTGCTAGAGTTTTCTATTAAAAACCTAACTATGCATTTCTAATTTTATGTACTAGACAAAGTTCTCTAGAGTGTTCAACACATTAAAAACTCAACCAACATTTAAACTTTTGCTTTTGCCTCAAGTCAGAGCTTAAGGGCACTAGTTATTCACATTCCAGATCCTTTGGTCCATGATGATGCACAAAATTATCAGAGAAACCATCAAGACAAATCCCTCCCATCCCCACATTCATTTCATTTCTTTTAAAAAATGAAAAGTAGCACAACACAACATTTGAAGAATTGAATAACATTTGGGAAAATAACTTCTTTCAATGTCAAATGCAGGTTTTCTATTAAATATATATATGTATGTATATAGTGTACTTCACTGCAGTTTTTATTTAAGTCATCAAATGCTCGGTGATAATTGCTCAAGTAGTTACACAACATCAGTGTGCAGCTTTTAAAAATGTTTCCCATTGACTTACCACAGCATAAACGTATCAGCAATTACCCATCACTGTAAAACAACAGATCATGTTCTACTAGTTTTTGTCTCATTGTTATTAATAAATCTGTCTCATTTATCACTGCAAAAAGTTAGCTCAAATAATAAAGAGATTGTAAGCAATTTGGGACAAACTAAAATCATGAAAGTTGCGATACAATTACACGTTTATTTTTTGTTTTCCCCCGTAACTTTATACTAACACAACTTTTGTTTCGCTTCTACTTTGATTCTGCAGCTCCTAATTAAACTCTATGGGTGTAACACTTCAGTGGAGGGGTTTACCCTACTGTTGAGTCTTCACAGGGTGTAATTCAAATAACATCCTTTGATGCCAGTTCCCCCAAGACCCTAAAGACCACTGACTGGAGTGTCACAAATATCCATATAATTTATCAACTAGCCTAAAAGGCAGGATGTAAAAAAAATCTCACCTTTGATATTTTCCCAACGCTTGTAGCTATTTGAAAGCTTTTCAGGCTGACTTCTCACAATGCAAAATTAAACAATACACTACTTGAGATTTCAACGTGAACATTGTAAGTGATGAGTTACTCTGTGCAGTTAAGTGTTTGAAAGCTTACAAATGTCCAGAACTAAAATCTACGCTTTGATATGTGGCACCATATGTGGTTTTTTTTCAATTACATACAAGTTTTCAGTGCTGGTAATGAAAAAAAAATCACACTGACTTGTGAAAAGTGCTCATCAGGGCCACTGTATATTATAAGTGGAGTTAAAAAATCTTGAATGCAGCCTTTTGCTATTGGTTTGCAAATACAATTCTGATACTTCAATTGTTTTACCTATTTAGAAATAAGCACTCTCACTATAAAGTTCTGTGAACTTAAGGAATCAAATTCCTACCACTCAAATTATTTTCAAAGATACGTAATATGAAAAATACTGCAGCATTACCACGTTAAAAAACCAAAAGACTTTAAAACTATTCCGTTTTTGACAAATCCTGCAGGGCAATTTTCTTTTAGCTTGATGTTTATTTACACTATGGATAAAGTACAGGTTTTTGATACTGATTATACACTTTACAAAGCTTTCAGTGTTCAATTATTTTGAATCTGATACAACCTAGGAATAGCAATACAAGTTGGATCCCACTCCTTGCTCCTTTTTGTTACATTTCTTATAAATGCAAGATGATAGCACACAGTACAATTTAGGAGTTAAATCAATGTTATATAGCTGCTTAAATTTCAGTGACAACACTTCTTTCTTAGACACTGCCATATGTTCTCAATTTAACAATCATCTCCATGAAACAAAATGCAGGTCAGGAGATGGCGTCATTGCCTGTGGTGCAGTGCAAGTGGTATGCCCGTTCTAAATGTGGTTGATATATCACTGTTCATTTGGTTTGTGGTTGCTACAATATATAATGCAATAATGTTGTCAGGTTGTTAACTAAAAACTTAACTGTTCTATTTTCAATACTAACCCTGCAAAATTAAACATTTCTAAACTAGATGCTTTCACAAATTTTAATTCATGCGACAGCTGGAATGACAGAGGTTCTAGACATTTATACTAGTAAGATAAATCAAGACACTGTTTAAGTATAAGCCATTTGTCTTTGGTAAAACTTAAAAATTTTCATCGTTTTGCATGAAGGCCATAACATTAGCTAGCTATCTGCACACCAACTGTCCATGGAAATGTAACTGGATAATTTCACTGTACAATATACTTAATAAAAAGATTCCTTTCACGAGCTGTGCGAACAGACCTTACAAATCAGCGCAGCTTTGGCGTAGGCGTACGTTAGGGTCTTCTAGCGTCTGACGAATGTCCCTACCATTAAACCAGAAGTGGATTCAAGTTCCATTTGGTCCAGAAGTGTCGTAACATTTCTTAACAGGCCGATTACAAAATATCTATAGGTTCATGTTACCTGAAATCGTTGACGTAATTTTTTACCAGCTACCAAATATCCCTAGGAACACTCGTTTAGCTATTGCCTAGAATGCTGACACTGATGCCTGCCACAGGGGAATAATTTAAAGTTACAACATGCCTACCCTGCAGTTTAACGATACTTCGTTAAATCTCGACCAGGATTAATCAGAACGTTTCGCCGATTTGTGCACGCAATGCAAATTCCACCAAGCATGTCAAAATACTTAGTGTACTGCATGCCGTTTTAGAGAGAACAGATGTTGCTACCCACTTTCAAACGTTCTTCATTAACATGAAACTTCATCGAGATTTTCGACAACAAACTAACCCATATTTCATTCGCTTTCGAGAATAATACGCAAAGCACAAGTTACATCGTTCTAGAGTGAACTGTTGCCCGTCCCTCAGTGCCTAACTCTAAAACTGAAGAGTTGTGGAAGCAAAGAAAAAAGGAAAGTAAAAAACCGTGAAAGTCTGTGCAACATTATAAAACTCGGTCAATGTCACAACACTTCCGCCACTAAATGATGCAAACTTATTGCAATATGATCTCTAGCGGAGAAAGACAAAACATCTGACAACTGAAGGAAGCAATTCATTTCAATTACGCACAGGCATCTTGTAACAATAGAGGAAACCGGAAAATACAAAAACCAAGTGACCAAAAAACTAGAAAGTCTGGATTACCCTCCCCCACGAGCCGAACAGTGGGGTTGTAATACGGCTCCATCTAGGTGCACGGATTTTACTTTGGCTAATATGTTTCTGATACGAATTTCATAAAGCGACATCCACACTGGGGATTATCTAATTTATTTTTGGTATTCGATCGCAATTCCTTCAGCCGAAACGAATGACGTGGGATCAGCAGATGTAGTTTAATATTTAAACGTTCCATGAATTTACGTATTAATCGCATTCCTACCGCTCCCACTAATAATTACTAAACGTGTTTTTTTTAAAAAGAAAACGTACTGAAACAACAGTCTAATGTTTTGTTCATTTCTTTCCCGGACTGTAGCATTTACAGGGCTTATTAAGCAAGATGTATCAGGTCGTGCTGCAAGAAAATTAGACAATAATTGTATACAAGAATGCAAAAAAGTGAGCAGATTTACAGGAGACATTATCTCTAAGTACTTATATTAGGTAATTATGGGGATTGGGGAGTGGTGAGAGCTGGAGGAATATTTGTGCACTTTATTTAAAGTGGTAGACTGTTACTGTTTAACTGTTAATATGAAAACGATACCCATTAATGTTTATCTTTGATTCACAGAACATTTAAGAATGCCATAATCTCTTGCTGGCAAAGACGACGTGTGAGAGCGAGTAATTATATTATTTTGGTTGTAGCTATCTTACAAACTACCCCCAAATACTTTTCAACGAACGAGTGAGAAATTTTTTTGACAAACTTTAGAGCCATGAAGTACAAGACAGCTACCTGATAAAAGGTTGCCAGAAGACAAATCGAAAAAGGTCTACATGATGGTAGAGTTGACGCGACAAAGCGGAGCTACTTGTCTCCACAACACAGTCAAGCAGCAACAAGGTTTTGAAGAATATCTTCCCAAGACAAAGCAAATACTGTGGTGTCAAGATACACAAGGGTGCACAGTTCCTTGTAACGGCTAAATCAAATCTATAAACATAAGCTATTTGCGAAATTGGTGGTCAGGCCGAGATTCGAAATCATGAATTACAACCGGGTCCAAGATGAAAATTGGGTGGAATTAAAAGGTAATTACCAGCAATAATTACTGCTGGATTGGGAGTTCGAACCGATGAACATGAATAAAGATGGAATGTACATCGCATAATTGGCATGGTTAAGTACTAATACAGAAAAGAAAGCCTTCGCTTTAAGATCACAAAGAATAACACGAAAAATAACTTTTCAGTTAAACGTTAAATAAAAACATGCAACACTCACTGTTGCCATCGTTCTTCTCACGGGTTCCGTCCACTCTGCCGTCCGGCAAGATCCTCAGGAAGTAGCCCCCATTTTTACAGTACAGTCTTTTGGGCTCCTTGAACGATCCAGGCGGGAAGGGGCTGCTGCCAGCATCGGAGAGAGTGGGCAGGGTGCTGACCCCTCCTGTTCCAGCCGCCGCCGCCATGTCACAGGCCGCCTCAGATTCTCGCTGCCCCCTCCCCCGAGCTCGGCGCCTCTGCTCGCCCACCTCCCTGGCTTGTCTCTCCGGGACCGTCCTCCTTCGCTTCTCCACCCCTTTCTCTTTAATACCAAAGGGCAACAAGCGACTCCTTCGTCCTCTCACTCCTTCATCTAAAGGGCGAAGTAGCTGGTTGTTTTTTTTCCCCCCAAACAAAGTCACACTGTCTCTTTTCTCTAGAATTTACGAACAAGAAAATATTGCTTCCCCGCTTGTTCTCACTCTTGAGAGAGTATTCAAACGATCCAAAGATTGACGCGAAACTTTATGATAAGGAATAACGGTTCATTCCATCACTTCGCAGTTGCTTCATCGTCATGATTCCCGGTAGTTAAGGGGGCACACACACACAGCACTCCCTATGTGTGTTGCTGTAAATAAGTGGGAACGCCACTAGCTGGAAATGTTTCACTTTCTGATCCAGTCTCGATGCTAAAACCACATACCCCTCCTGAAGTGCGCAGCCTGCCGGCCGCATGTGCGCACGCGTGTCCCTTGAATCCAACTTTGTTCGGCTTCTTGAAGCAACAGAGGGATTAGGACAGGACAGAAGGTGCTTTTAAAGGGACAATACCACATCCACGTTGGTTTCGCAGGGTCTTGGTTCCCCCCATCCGTCGAAAAATGGGTGACTCCTTCCGCAAATGTTTAACAAATCGGAGGTAGTCCTCATCTTTTCTCATGACAACCAGAGAGTAGCCAAAAGGAAACTTAAAATTGTTATTTCTCTGGTCGTTGAGTGCGAAAGTTATTTTGAAACAAATTCAATATTTATGAAATTTATACGCAACTCACCCAGGAAGTCACACCATCGCTCCTACCATGCAACACTGACAGCAACACAAATATATGGCATGGCTGGGGAATTGGTTGAGAGGCAAGAGACAGAAAGTAAAAGATGAGTAGATACTCAAATTGACAGGATGTTACCAGTGGTGTCCCACAAGGATCTGTGTTAGGGTCTCAATTATTCACATTGTTTATTAATAACTTGTGACTCAGAGGTTAGCACTGCTGCCTCACAGCAGTGAGTTCAATTCCTGTCTCGCGCAACTGTGTGTATGGCTTTTGAACATTCTCCCTGTGTCTGTGTGGGTTTCCTCTGGGTACTCTAGTTTCCTACCACAATCCAAAGATGTGCATGTTAAGTGGATTGCCCATGCTAAATTGCCCATAGTGTTCAGGGATGTACAGGCTATGTGGGTTAGCCATGTGAAATGCAAGGTTTCAGAGATGGAGTGGGCCTGGGTGGGATGCTTTTTGGAGCATCGGTGTAAACTTGAGTTGATTGGCTTGATTCCACACTGTAGCAATTCTAGATGATGATTCTATAACTGGGATAATGGTACAGAAAGTTATACATCTAAATTTGTTGATGACACAAGGTTAGGCAACGTGTAGACAGTGTAGGTGATGGCATAAAATTATAAAGTGATATTGATGGACTAGGTGAAAGGGTAAAACTGTGGCAAATGGAGTTCAATATAAGCAAGTGTGAGGTTATCCATTTTGGACTGAAATAAAAGATCAGGGTACTTTCTGAATGGTATGAAGTTAAATTCAGTGAATGTCCAAAGAGACTTGGGGGTTCAAGTGCATAAATCTTTAAATTGCCATGAAAATAATCAAGAAGGCTAATAGAATACTGGCATCTATATCTAGAAGACTGGAGTACATGGATGCAGAAGTTATTCTGGAGCTATACAAAACCCTGCTTAGACCCCATTTGAAGCACTATGCATAAAGCTGGGCACCACATCATTAGAAGAATCTATTGGCTTTGGAGGAATTACAATGTAGGTTTACAACAATGATACCTAAACTTAAGGAGTTAAGTTATGAGGAGAAATTTTTCCTGGAATTTAGAAGGTTAAGGAGTGTTCCAATTGAAGTCTTCAAGATATTAACAGGAAAAGAAAGTGTAGGTACAGTTATGTGAAGAAGGGTCCCGATCCAAAACATCAACTTTCCTCCTCCTCTGATGCTGCATGGCCTGCTGTGCTTCTCCAGCTCCATACTGTGTTATCTCTAGATAAATATGTACCATTTCCACTGTTTGGAAAGAAAGGGTGGATAAAGATATATTATTTCCACTGTTTGAGATTCCAGAACTGGAGGGCATTGTTTAAGAATGAGGGCCAGACCATTCAGGAGAGATAACAAGAAGCACTTCTTGGAGGATGTTTGGAATTCTGTTTCACAAATAGCAGTTGATGCTAGATCAGTTGCTGATTTTAAATCTGAGATAGATAATTCTTTTGTTAAGCAAAGGTATCAAGTGATATGGGCTAAAGACAGATAAGTGAAGTTAAGACACAGATCATCCTGATCCCATTAAATGGTGGAATAGGCTGGAGGTCTCAATGACTTTCTTCCATTCCTATGTAAAACACTGAGGAGTTAGTGAGTTTTGAGAAGATTTGTAGCTCAGGTTGAGATTCTGGATGTGAGTTTGCTCGCTGAGCTGGAAGGTTTGTTTTCAGACGTTTCGTCACCTTTTTTTATTTGTAAAAATATACTTTATTCCTAAGATGTACAAAAAATAAAACATATTTATACACCTACCCAGTCATGCAAGCCGCTCCGGGTTACCCAGGGGGTACGTACACCAACTAAAGGAAAAAAAAGAAGAAAAAAACAAAGCAAAGAAATACCCCGGCAAACGTCACCCCGCACAGTCCCCGTTGGCCCCCTCACCACTCGGGGAAGGTGCCAGCTGGGCCCAGTTACCAGATAGGGCCCTTTTTTCTATTCTGGATGAGGGGCTTCATACGGTGGTCTTTCCCCACCGCGCCTTGGCGGCGGCTGCCCCAAGCTTGAGCACGTCCCTCAGCACGTAGTCCCGGACCTTGGAGTGCGCCAGTCTACAACACTCGGTCGGGGTCAGTTCTTTCAGCTGGCAGACCAGCAAGTTGCGGGCAGACCAAAGAGCGTCTTTCACCGCATTGATGGCCCTCCAGGCGCAGTTGATGTTGGTCTCAGTGTGCGTCCCAGGAAACAGCCCGTAGAGCACGGAGTCCCGCGTCACGGAGCTGCTCAGGACGAACCTCAACAAATACCACTGCGTCCCCCTCCAGACCTCCTGCGCATAGGCACACTCCAGAAGGAGGTGATCGACAGTCTCGTCCCCCCCCACAGCCACCTCGAGGGCAGCATGCGGTGGTGCAGAGATTCCGGGCATGCATAAAGGATCTCACTGGCAGAACCCCTCTCACCACCAGCCAAGCAATGTCCTTGTGCTTGTTTGAAAGTTCTGGCGATGAGGCATTCTGCCAAACAACTTTGGCAGTCTGCTTGGGGAACCACACGACGGGATCCACCTTTTCCCGAAGGGTCTCGAGGATACTACGTGCTGACCACTGCCTGACGGCCTTGTGGTCAAAGGTGTTGCCTTTCAAAAATTTCTCCACGAAGGACAGGTGGTACGGGACAGTCCAACTACTCGGAGCGTTCCGCGGCAACAAGGCCAGGCCCATCCTTCGCAACACCGGGGACAGTTAGAACCTCAGTAAGTAGTGACACTTGGTGTTTGCGTACTGAGGATCTACACACAGCTTGATGCAGCCGCACACAAAGGTAGCCATCAGGGCGAGGGTGGCGTTCGGTACGCCCTTTCCCCCATTTTCCAGGTCTTTGTACATGGTGTCCCTGCGAACCCAGTCCATCCTCAGCCTCCAAATGAAGTGGAAGATGGCCCGGGTGAGCGCAACAGCGCAGGTCCAGGGAATAGGCCAGGCCTGCGCCACATACAACAGTACCGAAAGCCCCTCGCACCTGACAACCAGGTTCTTACCCGCCATGGAGAGGGACTGGAGCATCCACCTGCCTAGCTTCGGCTTCAGTTTGGTGATACCCTCCTCCCAAGTCTTAGTGCACGCCCCAGCTCCACCAAACCAAACACCCAGCACCTTCACGTAGTCTGGCCTGACAGTGAAGGGGATGAACGAGCGGTCGTCCCAGTTCCCAAAGAACATGACCTCGCTCTTACCCCCATTGACTTTGGCACCCAAGGCCAGTTCAAACTGGCCGCAGATGTCCGACAGCCTACTCACCGACCGACGATCGGTGCAGAAGACGGCAACATCGTCCATGTACAGGGAGGTCTTGACCTGAAGGCTGCTGCTACCTGGGATAGACACGCCCTTCAGGCTCACATCCTTCCTGATGGATGCGGCGAAGGGCTCCACACAGCAAACGAACAAGGCAGGAGAGAGCGGGCAGCCCTGCCTGACTCCAGATCTGACGGGAAACTGTCCGATTCCCACCCGTTGATCGAGATGGCGCTAACGACGTTGGTGTAGAGCAGCCGGATCCAATTGCGGATGCCCTCCCCGAACCCCAATTTGGGACAATGCAGGGCAAGCCCCCCTGGAGGAGAGGAAGGCACCAGGGCCCTGCAAGGACCCCACTAATGTGCAGGAGGGCCAGGTCGTGCAGGAGGGCCGAGCCCTGCAGGATGGACCCGAGGCCAGCAAAGCGCCCCTGCAGGCTCCGCTCGCCCCCGACAACCTGGAGTTGATGGAGGAGGCGACAGGTGACCCAGGGGAGTGGACGACGGCCCGGAAAGCGAGGAGGAAGGCGCGCCGGCGGGCCCGGGCACCGCAACCATCAGGCAGGAAAAGGCAGCTACAGGGGGGCTATAAGAGCTCCTCTGATGAGGGGGATTCGGAGGAGGCCCGCCCAAAGCAGAAGCTGAAGATCTCAAGGGAGAAGGAAAGCAGTACCCCACTTCCAGGTGATGGGAGGCGCCCTGAGGCTCCCTCTGACACCCAGCCATGCGCCGCTGGGCCCTGGAGGGCCCCCCAGAACTTTCAAGCGGGAAGGAGGAAACAGCGTGTCCCCAGCCTGACCCAGAGCCGGACTGTCCTGCCTTTGTACCCCCAACGGGGGGATGCCACCCCGAAGGCAGCACGGACAGTTTCCTGAGCCCAGAGAGTGTCCAGCAGTTAGCCCGGGCAATGGACATGAAGGGACAGATTAAGGGACTGGACCTTGGACTCGGGGAGGGTACTGCGGTCACTGCCCAAAATGGGGTTATGAGTTGCGAGCATTAATGTGCGCAGCGTCAAGTCCACCGCAAGATGTGTGTCCACGTTGGCCTACCTGGCCACCGTCAAGGCGGACCTCTTGTTTCTGCAGGAGTGTGGGATACCGCACCACGGCAGGTACGGGAAATGATCCGGCGCCTGGACCTGTGGGCCTTCGATCTGGTCGGGGGCTAACGACTGTCGCTCCTCGGGCCTGGCTATTCTGCTGTGGGGGCGCGACTTCACCATCTCTCAAGTTCAGGAGGTGATGGGGGGGTACGCCTCCTAGTGGCTGACGTCACCTACAGGAACGCTCCTCTGAGGCTGATCAACGTGTACACTCCAGCGGTATGGAATGAGCGGTGGGCCGTCCGGCGCGGCTTCCACCCCTGCTGGCTACGTCAAGGCCGGTCATCCTAGGTGGAGACTTCAACTGCATCATCGATGCAGATGGAAGATCCGGCATGGTGACAGCGGGTGGGGGGAGTCAACTGGATGTCACGTCCAGCTTCCTGATGGGCACGGTGAAGGATGCCAAGCTGCTCGACGTCTTCAGCACCCCTGCAGACGGAGCGCAGCGGAGATACACCACTGGAGCGTACTGAACACCACCCTCGCCCTGATGGCTACCTTTGTGTGCGGCTGCATCAAGCTGTGTGTAGATCCTCAGTACGCAAACACCAAGTGTCACTACTTACTGAGGTTCTACCTGTCCCCGGTGTTGCGAAGGATGGGCCTGGCCTCGTTGCCGCAGAACGCTCCGAGTAGTTGGACCGTCCCGTACCACCTGTCCTTCGTGGAGAAATTTTTGAAAGGCAACACCTTGGACCACAAGGCCGTCAGGCAGTGGTCAGCACGTAGTATCCTCGAGACCCTTCGGGAAAAGGAGAGGGTGGATCCCGTCGTGTGGTTCCCCACGCAAACTGCCAAAGTCGTTTGGCAGAATGCCTCATCGCCAGAACTTTCAAACAAGCACAAGGACATTGCTTGGCTGGCGGTGAGAGGGGCTCTGCCAGTGAGATCCTTTATGCATGCCCGGAATCTCTGTGCCACCGCATGCTTCACTCGAGGCAGCTGTGGGGTGGACGAGACTGTCGATCACCTCCTTCTGAAGTGTGCCTATGCGCAGGAGGTCTGGAGGGGGATGCAGTGGTATTTGTTGAGGTTCGTCCCGAGCAGCTCCGTGACGCGGGACTCCGTGCTCTACGGGCTGTTCACGGGACGCACTCTGAGACCAACATCAACTGCGCCTGGAGGACCATCAATGCGGTGAAAGACGCTCTTTGGTCTGCCCGCAACTTGCTGGTCTGCCAGCTGAAAGAACTGACCCCGACCGAATGTTGCAGACTGGCGCACTCCAAGGTCCAGGACTACGTGCTGAGGGACGCGCTAAAGCTTGGGGCAGCCGCCGCCAAGGCGCGGTGGAGAAAGACCACCGTATGAAACCCCTCGTCCAGAATAGAAAAAAGGGCCCTATATGGTACCTGGGCCCAGCTGGCGCCTTCCCCAACTGGTCAGGGGGCCAACTGGGACTGTGCGGGGTGACGACTGCCGGGGTGTTTTCTTTGCTTTGTTTTTTTCTTCTTTTTTTTTCCTTTAGTTGGTGTATGTACCCCCTGGGTAACCCGAAGCGGCTTGCATGACTGGGTAGGTGTATAAATGTTTTATTTTTGTATATTCTATGAATAAAGTATATTTTTTCAAATAAACGTCTGAAAATGAACCTTCCAGCTCAGCGAGCAAACTCACATCCAGAACTTTGAGGAGTGTGGTATAAAGCACCACTCAGCTTTCTTTTCCCTTTCCATTCATATGTTGTGTTTTATGTAAGTAAACTAACAGCCACCACCAAATCCTTGCTTCTGGATGTACGTCTGTATAACAGCTATTATTTTGTTTACACCATATATGGAACAGAGAATACATGTGTCAGATTTTCATTCATACTGTAGAGTTTGGTTGTCAGTGTTCACATTTAATATAGGCTATGGTTTACAAGGAGAATGTGGATGAGTTTTCAGTTAAGTGACTCATAGCTTTGCCCAAACATGTCTTTATGCTGGTGGCTAGACGTTGACCAATTTCCTGCTTCAAGATGCCATATTACACATTGATGTTACGCAGTTAAGAGAATGAGTCTGCCACTGCAAAAAGATAACTGTCAATTGGCTCCAATAACATTTTATTCACAACTAATTTCTCCACATCCTGCCTTAAAACATTTGAGTTAATCAACAGCTATGTAAGAAAATTTTTAAAAGCTCTTTGTTAATAAGATTTATTATTCTTATCTAAATTATTGGACACATTGGATTCGCAGCCAACAAAGAAAAAGATTAACAGAAAGATATACCTGAAGTCAGAGTGAAGAAAGAGGGGACTGCAAAATGTCGCTGCAACAAGGCCAAAAGTGAAAGAAAAGCAACATTGTAGAAATTCAACCAGGACTCAATCAGACACAAGGCCCCAAGACCGATGAATGTTTAAGGTTCTTGCGAAGATTTGTAGCTCAGGTTGTGAATGACGTTGTTGGCTTGCTTGCCAAGCTGACTCGTTAACGTACATCATCCATCACCAAGCTAGGGAATATCATCAGTGCAGCCTCTGATGTAGCAATGTTGTTCTACTCTGTTGGAATTTATATGATCTGGTCTGTTAAGTTGGGTTGTGTCACTTCCAGTTATGTTCTGAATGAGTTTTTAATGAGTAACTGTTTGCCTTTACATTTTTAGTAAAACAAAAACAATAACATATCTATTGCAAACGGGTCATTATACTTAACGCACACGGTTACTGTGCTTCATATGAAAAAATGATTTGCATTTGTTTGTTGATTGCATTACAGGTTGAAAACCAGGCCTCTAGGATTCCCATACACGTCTGTCATTGGCTTGAGCTAGGATGGTCACATTGTCCAAGTTAAGTTGATGGCCTTCATTGTCTGAGTGCATAGAGATGAGGGAAAGTTTGTTGTATCATTTTACTGCTAGCTGGTGTTCATGTGTCCTGGTGGCTACTTTCCATCTGGTTTGGCTGATGTAATGTTTGTTGCAGTCATTGCAAATATTTTAAACTACATTGGTCCTGCATGTCATGGGTATGGTTTTTTTTCTGAAGAAGGTTCTAGGCCCAAAACATCAGCCTTCCTGCTCCTCTGATGCTGCTTGACCTGCTGTGTTCATCCAGCTCTACACCTTGTTATCTCTGTCATGGGTATGGGGTCTTTGGTCCTTGTGAGTGTTTGTCGTAGTGTGGCTGTGGGTTTGTGTGCTACCATGATTCCTCCAGGTCATAGGAGTCTTGTTGTCAGTTCTGAAATGTTCTTGATAGAGAGTAGTGTGGCTAGTTTCTTGGGACATACTGTGTTCTCTTGGCAATGTCTATCTAGTAGGCACCCGCAGATAAAGTTGTTGGGATCCATTGTTAGCAAATACCTTTTTCAGATACGCTTCTTTCTCCTTGCATAGTTCTGGCATGTTGCAGTGTGTTGTGGCCTGTTTGAATAGTGTCCTAACACAGCTTTGATTGTGGAGGTTGGGGTGATTGCTGTGGAAATTGGAGATTTGGTCAGTGTGATACCCTTTACGCCACAACCAGCCAGCTCCCTGAGCAAGCCAACAGCCACTTATGAAGGTCACTGAATTTGACATTTTGCGTTTCAAGCAGTGACACATATGCTGTGACAAAGGAACAGGGCAGAAATGCCTGGAGTGTTCATTACAAAATATGCATTTATCTTTCAGTTCTATACCTCTATTTTTTGTATTCTTGTGTGCATTGTACTAATGGCCCTCTGTTTGAAAGTGGCGGCACATTTAATACTTGCTTGTTTGTTCCATAGCGACGAAGGCACTGCAGTTCTCGACAATTCAACAATGAGGTTTCCTCATAACAATAAAATTCTTACTGCTCAGTTACCTGCCCATTTATTTTTAGTAAGACAAAAACAATAACATATCTATTGCAAATGGGTCTTTATGCTTAACACACATGGTTACTGTCCATCATATGAAAGAAAGATTTGCACTTGTAAAGCCCTTTTCTTCATCACCAAACATTGCAAAGAATTTTACAAGCAATGATATAGTTCCGACAATAGTCACTGTTTCATTTTGGGCATGATGATTTGGAGACAAAAAGTTTGCTGAATTGTTTATGACATTTACTTTGAAAGGCCAGAAACCTTCTACAAATACAACCACTCCCGATATCTCCATCATTTGATTACCATTTCAGTATGAAACAGAATTAGCCAAACCCCGTAGAACCAGCCAAATCATATTAGCTGATTTAGGCAATAATTATATGACTATGACAGAAAATATGCAAATGGATAATTCAAAACAATGAAGGCTCTCAATTTAGTTATGAAACACCAATGAAAATATTATCTCATTAATATAAAAAGAGTCATTAAGCTGTCCAATTAACTATTTTAATTTTATTTCATACTTTAAAATCTATCAGTAAAACTTGCAGTTTATGGTTGTATAACCTCATGGCTAGATTTGTGCTATGGAGCCAAAAGGAGCAGAGAATAATATGATGAACTGATATATGCTTTCTTTCATCTACAGAAATGGCTACCAATGTTGCAATGTATGCAAATTAATTTGTTGCTTATTATTTATGGGATTTAATTGCTTAATTTATGAGGGATTTGGATAACTGTGGGCTGAATGGCCTCATTCTGTGCCATAACTTTTATCTTGTTTTATAACAATCTGTATCATAGTTTGTTGTAAATCATATTTTGATGCTGAATCAACAATTATCAACATTGCAAGTAATGCAGACAAGAGCACAAAATTACAAAGTGCCAATGGGACATTGAATGACTTAGAAAAGCAGAAGCCGACTAGTTTCAACATGAATAAGTATGAGGTTATTTATTTTGGACCAAAAAAGAATAGACTGAAAAGTTTTTAAACAGTGAAATTCAAGTGGAGGTTCAAGTTCAATTTGGGAAACAATTGAGACCTGGCATCATTGTCTGCCTTTGGCTTTTCACTGTTTGGGAGATTTTCAAGGCTTCTTGGGCCTCTTCACAGGCTCACAAGAGTCCCTCTGGGAACCCTGCAGTGTTATTTAGCATAGAGACTTTATTCTTCTGTTCTACAAACCTCTCCTTGATTAATTTAAGACAGCGTTGGACATGGTGCTTATAAAGTAATTCAAATGGAGTAAAATCAATGTTAATAAGGTGAATCCTTGTAGAGATCTGAAGAAAATCTCATTTTCATACCAGTCACGGGGTACTCATGGCAATATACTCATGGCAACAGAATTGTTGTTTCCAGAGTCTGGTGGTACTATTCTGTCTCTGCTGTGACTGTGAACAATGTTTCTTCATTCAATCATGGGACATAGGCATCTCTGGCTAGGCCAACATTTATTGCCCATCTTCCTATTAGGAATTGAGAAGGTGGTAGTGAGCTGCATTCTTGAACCACTGCAGCCCATGTGCTATAGGTAAGCCAACAATGCCCTTTAGTGAGGAAATTCCAGGATTTTGACCCAGAGGCAGTGAATAAAGAGCAATATTTTTCAAGTCAGGATGGCGAGTGGCTTGGAGGGGAACTTGCAGTTGGTGGTGGTCTTCATACATTGAAGACTTCCGCTGGGTCAATCATGGGTTATTCATGACTTCCTGAAATATTTTGGAGATGCAATTTGAGCCCTGGTCTGACGGAAACTGTGTGGGCAGACTGTACTGACTGAAGAATTGGATCAATTCCCCCACCACTCTTATGGTTCTCAGGGGAAATCTCTGGAAAATGGGCAGCCATGTTCATGATGGTAAGAATATACTGACAGTAAGGATACGAGTGATAGTGGGTCATGTCGTTTTGTGGCTAGTTGTTGTTCATGTATCCTGGTGGCTAGCTTTCTGCCAGTTTGTCCAATGTAGTGTATCACTCGTATCCTTACATACAGATGAGGAAGGACACCACTTTGATTGGGACAACACATCCATCCTAGGACAAGCCAAACAGAGACACGCATGAGAATTCCTAGAAGCATGGCATTCCAACCGGAACTCCATCAACAAACACATTGATTTGGAGACAATCTACCATCCCCTGAGAAAAAGAACAGGAAATGACATCACCAACGCAGGAAATGACATCACCAACTCAAGGAAGCCTAACCAGATAAATAGAATGCGGGACATAACACCAGCGCTTCGTCGGAGGCTCACTGATGATGTTACCTAGTATGGTGACAAAACGTCTGAAAACGAACCTTCCAGCTCAGCGAGCAAACTCGCATTCAGAGCCTCAACCTGAGCTACAAATCTTCTCAAAACTCACTAAAATCTAGTCCCATTTGCCAGCAAAATTAGATAGGGTTCAGAAAAAAATTTAAGGATGTTGCCAGAATTGAAAGGGTTATGCTATAGGGAGAGGTTGAATAGGCTGAGATTATTTTCCCTGGAGAGTCGGAAACTGATGGGTGATCTTATAGTGGTTTATAAAATCATAAGGACCATGGATGAGGTAAATAGACAAGGTCTTTTACCCAGGGTGGGTGAGTCCAAAATGAGAGGGCATACATTTAAGGTAAGATTGGAAAGACTTAAAAGGGACCTAAGGAGCAACTTTTACAAGCAGAGGGTGGTGAGTGTATGGAATGAGCTACCAGATGAAGTGGTGAAGGTGGGTACGATTACAACATTTAAAAGGCATCTGGATGAGCATATCAATAGGAAAGGTTTAAAGGGATATGGGCCAAATGCTGGCAAATGGGACTAGATTTATTTAGGATGGATTTATTTATCGGCATGGATGAGTTTCACTGAAGTGTCTGTTTCCATCTCTATGACTCTATGACTCATTTGGCCCATATCCTTCTAAACCCTTCTTATTCATATACCCATCAAGATGCATGTTAAATATTGTAATTATACTACCATCCACAACTTCCTCTGGCAGCTCATTTCATGCAAGCACCACCTTCTGCATGAAAACATTGCCCCCTAGGTCCCTTTTAAATCTTTCCCCTCTCACCCTAAACC
This sequence comes from Stegostoma tigrinum, assembly GCF_030684315.1. Lineage (NCBI taxonomy): Eukaryota > Metazoa > Chordata > Chondrichthyes > Orectolobiformes > Stegostomatidae > Stegostoma > Stegostoma tigrinum. The sequence goes on from NC_081354.1 coordinate 35,236,402, forward strand.
TATGTCCTCTAGTTTTGGACTCCCCCACCCCAGGGAAAAGACCTGTCCATTTACCCTATCCGTTGCCTCTCATGATTTTATAAAGTTGTATAAGATGACTCCTCAGCCACCAACGCTCCAGGGAAAATAGACCCTGTCTATTCAGCTTCTCCCTACAGCTCAACCCTTCCAACCCTGGCAACATCCTTGTAAACCTTTTCTATATGCTTTCAAGTTTCACAACATCCTTTCTACCACAGGGAGACCAATACTGCATGCAATACTCCAACAGAAGCCAGGCATCTAACACAGTCTTTTAACACATTGCTGAATGGTTCCCAATAGCCACAGAGTAATCATAGGCAAAATCAGAAATTGCTGGAAAAGCTCAGCATGTCTGGCAGCATCTATGGAGAGAATCACAGTTAACATTTTCGGTCGAGTGACCCTTTCTCAGAATTTGACAAAAACAACAGAATAATCATAGATAACAAGGTGTAGAGCTGGATGAACACAGCAGGCCAAACAGCATCAGAGGAGCAGGAAGGCTGCGGGCCTAGACCCTTCTTCTGAAAGGGATCTGAAGAAGGGTCTAGGCCAAAAACATCAGCTTTCCTACTCCTCTGATATTGCTTGGCCTGCTGTGTTCACCCAGTTCTACACCTTGTTATCTCAGATTCTCCAGCATCTGCAGTTCCAACTATCTCTGGAACAATTTTAACCCCACTACGAAGCCTCTTCTAAGGATGTCTACCCTGAAGAAGTTAACACCCTCTCTCCGGAAAAACCTCAGTCCATCTCTCTCCCATTGCAACTCTCTTATAATCCCTATGGCTTTGAAACTGCTCGACCACGTCCTGAAGCTCTTGATTTTCTGAAGAAGGGTCTAGGCCCGAAACAACACCAGCCATCCTGCTCCTCTGATGCTGTTTGGCCTGCTGTGTTCATCCACCTCTACACCTTGTTATCTCAAATTCTCCAGCATCTGCAGTTCCTACTATCTCAGAGTAAATCAGAGATACGGGCTTTGTGGTAGGTTGGGAATTTCCCATAATCATGCAAGTGTGGCAGGCTCTGTAAAACATTGCTGCACCCTTGCGAAACTGTGGCCACTAAAAATATTGGCTGATGCAGGATTGGGCTGTGCCCTTATCAACGTGGTCAGCCATTAGAACGTTTTGTGCTTGTGACAATATTTGCCCACTGACCTTAGTGGCTGAAATACATGATGATCACTGTCCATCTTGTCTGCAGGTCTGTGACATTCATTCCCTCATCTGCCATAGCTTTTAACATAGTAGCATTAGGGGCTACTTCTGCCTCAGTTTCAGTGGAAGCAGTCTGAGCCATTGTTTTTAACAGTGGGTCATCCAGTTAGCTGCTACCAAAGAAGTTCCAATTATTACCTCTATGAAGTCTTCTAGCTTCAACAGTGTGTTCCAGATAACATGACTGGAGGGTCTATGTTTGCAAATATACCTCAGTCTCCAGTAGATGCGATTGTCTGCCCCATTTGACCCCACAGTTAGGGAAAATGTCAGGCATTTTCTCTCGCAGTTGTTCTGTATCAACAGCTGTGACAAGTCTCTTAGAGACCACTGGGGATGCTATTCCCTTTGCTTCTGCCAGGTCACTGCCAAGGAAGAAGTTGATTTGATCCACAGGCAAATTAGGACAACAGTTACGGTCGCTGGTCTTGGCACAATGTTGCAATCCAGATACACTTGGAAAGGGGAATGGCCATACACTCATTCAATCCCTTTTACCAGTACTTTAGTAATTATGTCACTGTTTAGTTGGAAAGTCATTTTTTCTTGTCAGTAATGTTTGGCTGGCCCTAGTATTCCTCAGTATCACTGACTTGCATCACCATGTGAAAATATGGCATTTTTCATTCAGATACAAAATTCTGGCAACTCTCAGGGATTTGCTTAACCTCATGGGTCACGCTGTTAATTCTTCATGAAGAGTGAATAATTGAATGTTGCAACTATTGCAATAAGATTACTAATTGTGTTGACACTGATATCCTTGGTTTCGTAGGCTGTTTGATGTTCCTATGTCCTGATTCCACTTTTCAACTAGTTTGCAACATTCAGTGTGAGAGAATTTTTGCTGGCAACATTGGGTGATTTATGGGTAGTTCTTTGACTGTGACCATCACAGCAGGCTACAACTTGAATGCAGGTTTGTACACACAAGACCATTTAGAATCACTAGTCCATGCCAGCAGAAGTGAAACTTTTTACCCTGTAAATGTGTATTTCTGAAGGGTCCAATACACATGTCAATGAAAGGTAGCTTTCTGTCAAGAGGGGAGAAGTAGTCAGTCCCCTGTTAGCTCTTCTTTTAAAGTCTTTCCCTGTTTGAAGATTCCCTGACAAATACATGTGTGACATTCAACTGGATTCACACAGGACTTTACCAGACAATCACTGAATTTAAATTCACAGTTTTTCAGTAGCAGTCCTCCTTTCAAAAACAATACATTTTGGAATTAAAAGTTAACAGAAATGTCAATAATACTTTGGGTTTTGATCCATTGTCAAAACAGTGCCACGTCTTAGAAGTCTGTGCCATGTACACTGGAAGCTACCATGATGCCTAGAGGATTGATAACTCTCATGTTCCTAAGTCATGTTTAGAACCAAATGCCTCACAAGTATGGTTACCAGGAAACAAGTGTTACTCTCTGCAACTACAACTGATGACTCCTTTATGCAACTCCCAACTGAAATAGAGCTTAACTGCAACACAACCCATTCTCCCACAATTGAGAAAATTGTAGGCTATCTGAAGATAGATTCTGCTGCTTAGATAGGTATGGGGACGGGGCTGGTGTGCTTGCAGTATCCTCCACATACCATATGTCACAAATTCCTAGCATAATGTACTCTGCACAACTGGAGCAGGCAAGAACACAATCTAATGAAGAGGTAGTAGGAACTGCAGATGCTGGAGAATCTGAGATAACAAGGTGTAGAGCTGGATGAACACAGCAGGCCAAGCAGCATCATAGGAGCAGGAAAGCTGACCTTTCGGGCCTATTTCTGAAGAAGGGTCTAGGCCCAAAACGTCAGCTTTCCTGCTCCTATGATGCTGCTTGCCCTACTGTATTCATCCAGATCTACACCTTGTTATCTCTTATAAGACAATGTAATTAATGCCGAAGAGCTGGGGAAAAGGCAGCTGTCTTCTGAGGATGAAGATAAGGACAATTCACAGGAGGAACATTACATTCAGCTTGTTGGAATGGTGTAGCAATGACTAATACAAACCAAACATCTGGTTTCTATAGATATGAGCTAGGTGCAGTGATCATTCATTGTTTGCAAGTTTGTTGTTGCTCAAAGGCAAGCAGTCTCTATTTGTTTACAGAAGCCAATGGTGCTTTATTTTTTGTTTTGCTTTTGTTGTTAAGTAAAAGTTATTGTTTTCAACCATCTGAAAACTGTCCAGCATGTAATGCTTCCATTTTGAACAATGAGAAGATGTTTTGCTACACTGGGTATAAGGTAAAGAATAGCATTCTTTTAAACAGGGTGCTAAGATGGTATGGCACCAAAGATGGTAAACCTGTGTGGCTTGACTGTGGTTGCTACAGCTACAATGACAGTCAACCCCACAGGCGACGGTGCATTTTGGAAAGGCAAGACTTGTACACTTGATGGTAAGGTCCTGGGGAGAGTTGCTGATCAAAGAGACCTTGGAGTGCAGGCTCATAATTCCTTGAAAGTGGAGTTACAGGTAGATACAATAGTGAAGAATGTGTTTGGTATGCTTACGTTTATTGGTCAGCGCATTGAGTATAGGAGTTGGGAGGTCATGTTGTGGGCTGTACAGGGCTTTGGTTAAGCCACTATTGGACTGGTGCATGCAATTCTGGTCTCCCTGCTATAGGAAGGATATTGTGAAACTTGAAAGGGTACAGAAAAGATTTAGAAGGATAGTGCCAGTGGTGGAGGGCTTGAGCTAAGGGGAGAGGCTGAACAGATTGGAACTATTTTCCCCAGAGTGTTTACGATTAAGGGGTGACCTTATAGAGATTTATAAAATCATGAGGCGCATGGATAGGGTAAATAGACAAGATATTTTCCCCAGGATGGGGGAGTCCAAAACTAGAGGCCATATGTTTAAGGTGAGATGGGAAAGATTTAAAAGGAACCTAAGGTTCAACATTTTCATACAGAGGGTGGTGTGTGCTTGGAATGAACTGTCAGAAGAAGTGGTGGAGACTGGTTACAATTACAACATTTAAAAGGCATCAAGATGGGTACATGAATAGGAAAGGTTTAGAAGGATATGAAATAAATGTTGGCAAATGGGACTAGATTTATTTAGGATATTGGTCGGCATTGACAAGTTGGACCAAAGTGTCAGTTTCTGTGCTGTATATCTCTATGACGCTATGTAAAATAGCAATACGTTTATAAATGTGAGCTTGCATTTGCAATAAAGTCTGAACTACTCATATGCCCTCAGAAGCTCAACCTTTTACTTTCCCTTTCATGGTGCGAAGTGCTATGCATGGCTGGCAGCAATTGCCCTAGTGCACAGCTGGGCTTTAAATATGGTGGCACTGCTGGAAATCCAAAAAGGTCCCAGCAACAGTGAGTACCTCCACCAATAGTGAGCGCACATTAGTGCGAACAGGCTGATGCAGAGGATAGGTCCGTATACAGTGATGTCAACAGCAGAAAACTGTATGAGAAAACACATTAGGGCTCGCAAATGAACACTGCATAAAACTCCCTTAAATGAACACTTAGCCGGTTTCTGATAAAATTCCCTATAAAAGAAGAGACGGGTAGAGAAATGAAGAGTTTTTGGCAGGTAATTTGGTTTTGGCCTCAAAAATAAAACTATGATTGCCTATGGTGGGGTTAAAATAGGATATGGTGCAGGGTAGAAAATTCAGGATTGAAGCAACACTGAGACGTACAGGGAAAATGGGAACTGCAGAAACTGGAGAATCCAAGATAACAAAGTGTGAAGCTGGATGAACACAGCAGGCACAGCAGCATCTCAGGAGCACAAAAGCTGACATTTCAGGCCTAGACCCTTCATCAGAGACCGAAATGTCAGCTTTTGTGCTCCTGAGATGCTGCTTGGCCTGCTGAGTTCATCCAGCTTCACACTTTGTCAACTGAGACGTACAGGACTTATTTGTTACTCTTTCATTCACTGTTAGCAACAGTGACAAAGCCAGCATTTATTTCTTATCCTCAATTGTCTAAAGAGGTCATGATGTGTAAAATTTTGAACCACTGTGACCTAGTGTTATAGAAACTCCTTCAGTGTCACTTGCTAGGGCAGTCTGGACTTTTGATTCAGTAGCACTGATGGAACTGTGAACTCTATCCAAATTAGGAAACTCTGAGATTTGTTAGGGATGGAGAAAAAGTAGAAACAGTGTACTGAGTTGGATGATCAACCATGATCATATTGAATAGTGGAGCAGGCTTCATTAAATGGCCTAATCCTATTTTCTATGCTTCTATGAGAATATAGAAAATATTTTAAAGCACTTCACAATGCATAATAGGGTAAAAATTGACATGAAGTTGAAAGGGACTAAAGGGACAGATGACTAAAAGCTTGTTTAAAGAAGTTAGTTTGAAGTGATGTCCTCAGTGAAGTGAAAAAAAAATAAAATGAACCCTGGTATTACCATGGTTTGATAGCTGTATGGAAGAGAAGAATGAAGAAATGTTACCTTTGTGTCTAAGAAATCCTTGTACTTATTAGAGGTGAAGTTATAAGGGACTTGGGGAAGTGAGTTATGGAGACAGTTGTAAGAGGAGAAAAGACTTCAGGGCAGATTTTAGGAAATTAAGTCAAAAATTGAAAAAACAGGACATCAAAGATAATAATCTTCACATTTCTCAGTGCTATGCTTTGATGAATGCAAGAATAGAAGGATAGAGCAGAGGAAAGGATGGTTGAAGAGGTGGTTCAGGAGGGTGAGCTTTAGATTCATGAGGCATTGAGACCGTTTATGATGAAAGTGACACCCATGAAGTTTGGGTAACCTCTGAACAGGAATGGGACCAACATCCTCATGAGGAGGATTGCTAATGTTAATGGGGCAGATATAAGATGATTAGCAGGGGATGGGATCCTGACCAGTGGTTCAGAAGGAAGAGAAGCTGAGATGGAATTAGAAATTAAAGCATGAGTAGGTCTGGAAAACAGAGGAAGCATAGGCTACAAAAATAAGAAGTCAAGCTAGCAAGTATAAATGGAATATATTTTAATGCTCGGAGCCTGAGGAAGAAGGCAGATCAGTTGAACTCATGAATAGGTATGTGGCGGTGGGATATTAGTATGTAACAAACTAATGAGACTGAAGACAGGCAAGTCACCAGAACCTGATGACCTCCTTCCAAAGGGTTTAAAAGAAGTGGCTGCAAGATAGTGGGGGTATTGTCCAAAATATTTCCGAACTCATTGAACCCCTATTCAAAATGGTGAGAGACAGAAACTTGGAAATTATAGGCTAGTTGGATCAACTCTGACATTGAGAAAATACTAGAGTCCATTATTAAGGTATAACTCGCAAGACATTTAAAAAAATGGAAAATCACCAAAGTAAACATGGTTTTGTAAAAGAAAATCATATTTGACAAATGTGGTAGAGTTCTTCAAGGATATAACTGCAAAGTTGATAAAGGGGGCCTGGTTGATGTAATATATCTAGAATTCCAGAAGGCATTCAATCAGGTGTCCATATAAAAGGCTATTGTACAAAATAGGAGCTCAGAGTATTGGGATATGGATCAAGGACTAGTTAGTATATTGAAGACAGAGAGTCAGGACTAATGTCTGTTTTAAGACTGGAAAAACATAACTAGTAGAGTCTCCTAAAGATCAGTCATAGGGCCTTACATATATACAATCTATATTAATGACTTAAATTTGCTGTTAATACAAAAGTATATGGGAGGACATGTTACACTGAGGACATTAGAAATCTTCAAGTGTTTATAAACATATTGAATTAATGGGCAAACACTTGACAGGTGGAGTTTAATATAAGAATGTGCAACAGGAAGAATTCTTAGCTGACAGAATCAAAAGGCAGGCAATCATTTAAATAGAAAGAGTCTCTAAAACAATGCAACACAGAGAAATCTGGATGCTTTTGTACACAAAGCACGGGATGCATGCGTGTGAAGCTTTATGCTCCATACTTGTTGGGCCCTTAAACAAGCTGTTCTGAAAGATCTACGACACTGATGTCTATCTCATAGTTTCCTGGTAATGACTGTAGATAAAAAGCACGACAAATCTAACCTTGCCAAGTACTTTTCTATCAGTCTACTCTTGATTAGCAGTAAAGTAATGGAAGGTGTCATCAATAGTGCAATCAAATGCCACTTCCTAAGCAATAACCTGCTCAATGGTGCACAGTTTTGGTTCTTCCAGTGCCATTCAGCTACTGACTCATGATAGCCTTGGTTCAAACATGGACAAAGAGCTTACTTTCAGATCTGAGGTGAGAGTAATAGCCTTGACATCAATGCCACATTTGATTGAGTGTAGCATCATCAAGCCCCAGCAAAAGTCAATGAGAATGGGGTAAGTTCCCTGCTAGTTGGAGTCAATACCTGCTACAAAGGAAGATAATGGTGGTTGTTAGAAGTCAAGCAGGTCCAGGACATCCTTGCAAGAGTTTCTCAATATAGTACCAATGCCCAACCATCTGCAGCTGCTTCAAAAATGACCTTCCCTCCAATATGAAGTCAGAAATGTGGATGTTTATTGATGAGTGTCGAGAAAGATAAGTGCATTAAATACATGTAAGTTGCTCTACAAGCCACCCAGCATCCTAACTTGAAAAAACATTACCGTAGCTTCAGTGCGACTGGGTCAAAAATGTAGAATTTCCTGCGTAATGACATTATGGATCCACCTACATGGTATGAATTGCAGTGGTTCATAAAGTCAGCTCAACATTACCTTCTCAAGGGGAACTATGAATGCCCAATAATTGCTGGCTTAATCAGTGATGCCCGCATCCAATGAATAAATAAAGAAAGGGAAAATTTTGGAGATAGTGACAATAGCTGAGTTAAGTTCAGGAAAGTAATGTGAAAGGATAAGGGTGGGATGGGAATAGACGTCCTAAACAAGGGAAATGCTAATTTCACTGAGATAAGATATGATTTGGCCCAAGTGCACTGGAAGCAGCTATTTTCAAGTAAAACCTCTCCAGAGTATTGAGAGGCATTCAAAGAGGAAATTATTCGAGTACAGGGTAAATACAATCTTATAACAAGAAAGGGTGGGTCCAAAGGAACATACGGTTTATGTTTAAGGAAAAATGAGAAGTTTAAGGGAGACAGCAAGTGCTTAATGGGCAAGGTACTCTTGGTTTTTGCATGAAAATTGCACAGATGAAGAGAATCGAAGAATTGACCACAAACCAGTATTATATTTTTCTAGTAATTCAGATGATGCAAGTGATGATCTTGCTGATTAGTGGTTGACACCAGATCAAGATGAGACCAAGCAGAAACAGATCAGAAGCAGATCAGTGGAGAGTGAAGAGTTTCTGGCAGAATAGTACAAAACAGAGACTATAACAGCAGTAGTATAGATGCAAGAACCTGGACAGCTAAGCAAACACCAAATACTGGTGATATTGGAGGCCATTGCTCAAGAGAAATGGACATCAGCCTACGGAAGAATGGATTTTCTGATTAGGGCATATACACTGCAATGGCTGAGGTTCCCTGCTGAATTTCAGGATGTACGTCACTGCATTGCTAGTTTCTCAGCTTTGAACTGAAGCAACTGTGTCTGAGCAGAATCGTAGCGGCCAAATTTTACAATGCAGTCCAGCAGAGCAACATAATCTTGATCAGGATCCTGTAGAAGTTGTGAAATCCTGTATTGTGGCTTAACGGAACTGTCACCTTCTTTTTATGCAGTTCAATATTTCTCATTGAATCAGGATTGGATATCTAATTTGATAATGGTTGATGAATATAGGCGGCCGTGAGGTTGCAGATTATGGTGTATTCTATTAGAATTCAGCCACCGGTGATGGCTCATAGCAATTTGTAACTGCTCAGCTTTAAGCTGATAGAGGTGCCCTATTTTGCAAGGCTATCGTGCCACATGACTTGATGGAGAAAGTCATCAGCAGTGTGAAGATGGGAAATGCGCAGTGGTCAGTTCTACTATTACAGTCATTGTAGAAGCATCTGCGAATAGTAGATAACTGAGGACAAAGCAAAGTAGCAGCAATTCACAAACCCAATTGAAATTCCTCATTCACCCCACACTTCATTCCCTAACTATTCCACTCAATGGTTTCTAGTTCTTTGGACGCCTGGCATTTTTCTGATCCTAGAAAATAGATAATTCCCATTAACTGGTAAAACTCAATCAGGAGCAGTATTGTCACTTCAAAACCAGTACTGAAAGTAAACAAGAGCCTTGGGAAATTATTACAGCAGGTTAACAGGGAAGTCACATGAACAGATAGAATTCTCACTATACTATTTACATAACAATAGCTGGAAAGGAATGCAACCACATACATGAAAAACAAACAATAAAATCACTTCTCCTTCACAAACTCTCAAAATTAACTTTACACTTAAAATATAGAACTGGATTTTACAGGACAGAAAAGTCAGAGGGGACCCCACGCATTTGACAGCTGCCATGCAGCAAGTATTGCTTCGAGATGAAACTGCGATTACATGTATTTGGAAAAGCAAGGACTGATTAGGAATATTCAACAAGGAATAGTCAGCACGGCTTTGTGCATGGGAAATTGTTTCTTACCAACTTGGTTAGATTTTGAAGAAGTGACAGAGTAGAATGACAAAGGTAGAGTGGTGGACATTGTCTATATGGACTTCAGCAAGGCATTCAACAACATTTCGCAGGTAGGCTGGTTAACTAGATTATGTCACATGGAATCCAGGGAGAGCTAGCCATTTGAATACAAAATTGATTTGAGGGTAGGAAGCTGAATTTGGTGGTGGACGGTTACTTTTTGGACCGGTAGACCTATGACAAGTGGTGTGCCACAAGAATCAGAGCTGGGTCCACTGCTTTTTGTCATTTATATAAATGACTTGGGTGTGAATATCAGAGAAATGGTTTGTAAGTTTGCAGAAAACACCAAAATTGTTGGTGTAGTGGACATTGAAGAAGGTTACCTCAGAGTACAACGGGATCTTGATAAATGGGCAAATGGGCCGAGGAATGGCAAATGGAGTTTAATTTAGATAAATGTGAGGTGCTGATTATGGATAGGCAAATTAGGGCAGGACTTATACACTTAATGGTAAGATCCTCGGGAGTGTTGCCAAGACTTTGGGTTGCAGGTTCATGGTTCCTTGAAAGCGAAGTTGAAGGTAAGCAGGGTAGTAAAGAAGATAGTTGGTATGGTTGCCTTTTTTTGTCAGTGCATTGAGTATAGGAGTTGGGAGGTCATGTTGCAGCTATACAGGAGATTGGTTAGGCTGCTTTTGGAATATAGCATCCCATTCCCATCTCCCTGATATAGAGAAGATGTGAAACTTGAAAAAGTTCAGAAAAGGTTTACAAGGATTTTGCCAAGGTTGGAGGGCTTGGGTCATAGGGGGAGGCTATTTTCCCTGGAGCATCAGAGGTTGAGGGGTGACCTCATATATGTTTATAAAATCATGAGGGGCATGGATAAGGTGAACAGACAAAGTCTTTTCCCCAGGGTAGGGAAGTCCAAAACTAGAAAGCATAGGTTTAAGGTGACAGGAGAAAGGTTTAAAAAAGACCTAAGGGGCTACTTTGTCACACAGAGGGTGGTGTGTGTATGGAACAAGCTGAACAAGAGGAAGTAGTGGAGGCTGGTACAATTATAACATTTAAAAAGTATTTTGATGGGTACCTGAAGATGAAAAATGTAAAGGGATACATTCTAAATGCTGACAAATGGAACTAGATTAATTTAGGATATCTGGTCAGCATGGACGAGTTTGACTGAAGGGTCTGTTTCTGTGCTGTGCATCTCTAATACTCTATTATTGCCCAGCTTATATTGTTTGTTTAAGAGCTTTCACTACAAATATGTCATCAATCCCAAATGGCTTAAAATAAATTACAATTCATTCAAGAAATAAGACTCCAAAGTACTTTTAAAAATCAAGAAGGCATAGTGAAATGTGATTAATTTGTATCTTATTCTTGCCAGAGGTCTCACAGGACCAGAGCAAATTAAAGCTGAAGTATCAAGAAACACATGAATTCACTTGTAATGCCATCCAATTGAAAGGGCAGAAATGAAAAAAAAACCTATGTGCTCCTGTGGTATCTTCCAGGCTGCTCCCCTCACAACTGGAAACCAAAGCTGTTAATTAACATAACTTGGTTGGAGGCTGCGTGGTACCTTTACAGAGGTTTATAAAATCACGAGGGGTATGGATAAGTTGAATAGCCAAGGTCTTCTTCTCAGGGTAGGGGAACCCAAAACTAGAGGGCGTAGGTTTAAGGTGGGAAGGGGAACATTTAAAAGGGACCTGAAGGCCAACTTTCTCACACAGAGGGTGGTACTTGTACAGAACAAGCTGCCAGAGGAGCTTGTGGAGGTGGGTATAGTTACAACATTTAAAAGGCATCTAGATGAGCTCTTGAATGGGAAGGGTTAGAGGGACATGGGCCAAATGCTGGTAAATAGAACGAGATCAGTTTAGGATTTCTAGTCAGTGCAGATGAGTTGGACCAAAGGGGCTGTTTCCGTGCTGTACAATTCTTTGAGTCTATGACTCTATGATTCCCTGTCAACTAAAAGACTTAGAATTCCACAGATAGCAGGGAGACTCAGATTTCAACAAAAGCAGAAATTGCTGGAAGAACTCATCAGGTCTGATATCATTTATGGAGAGAAAACAGAGTTAAAATTTCAAGTTCAGTGACCCTGATTTAGAACAGTTGTAAGAAGTGAATATGAGTCTCCTATAGATCACATTATGATGTCCGTGTATACCCTTGAAGCCTTTAGGGAGATGTGGGCATTGTAGGGGTTTGGAATGCATTATTTTCCCCTCCAAATCCATTTGATGAAACTTTCCTTTCTTTTTCCATCTGTTTTCTATGTCTGGAAGGCTGACATTTCGAGCCTTGACTCTTTTTTTTCTGAAGAAGGGTCTGGGCCTGAAACGTCAGCCTTCCTGCTCCTCTGATGCTGCTTGGCCTCCTATGTTCATTCAGCTCTACACCTTGTTATCTCAGATTCCCCAGCATCTGCAGTTCCTATTATCTCTGTCTTCTATGGTTGTTATTTTTGCAATCCCTGATGAGTTGAGCTTGTTAATTGTTCCCTTCCTTAAAAACTCAGGTGGCTTTATGGAAACTTGTTGCTAAAAAATTGGGCTTTTCCCCTCTCAACTCCATTTTAATTTAGGTGCCCCCCTCTCTCCATTTCCTATCCACTTATTATGCTGTTAATTGTCCTGCCCCAGCAGATTCAGTGCATGTAATTACTTAATTTAAATTGAGACATAGGTGATCTGATGGTGGCTTTACAAAAATAAAAGGGCTGGGGTCTGTGGAGTCCTTGGAGCACATATATTTTGGTTGCAGGCAGTTGCACACCCTTTAGGTTACATGAAAATTTTGATTTTGTTTGTAAATTTCAGTCCCATACTCCTGATGTTCAGGCACACAATGAAGGGTGGGGAGAGGGAATGGTGCGGTGGTGGACAAGTCAGAGGACCAACTCATGAGTGTGCTCCTGGACTTTGCGAGGTGGCCATAACCAGCTTCAGGCAACGTGCTACGAAGGGTATCATAATTCCCTACAGTGTGTCTATTGTCTGTGGTTCCACTTGTGCCTGAATACCCCTAGAAAGGGAGCAGGCAGTGTCCACCAACACCTTTGATGCCTTCAGAGAGAGGTGGGCACCGTCGGGTGTGCATGGACTTACTTCCCCTGCCAACTCTGTTTTAATTTAATCCCCTCCTTCTCTTCCAACATTCCACATATTTGTTATTGTCACACCTACCCAGATGGGCATATTGTTAATTATTTATTTAGTAACACAGGTGATTTGTTGGTGGTTTAAAACAGAGAGCTGAGCTCTACCATTGAGGCAGGAATGCATCATCGGACTCTCTAACACCTTGTTGATTACATTCCCTCACTTGTTTGTCCCTTTTCTTGTACTTCGATAAATTAGGATATTAGGAAATTTGGTGGTGGGTTTTTGCTCTAATGAAAAGAATTAAGCTGTTTAGATTGGGGAAATGAATTCTGGACAAGGAAAGGGTCCAGAAGGGAAGATTGGAAACAAGTATTTTCTTGAGAGATTAATAACAAAACCATTGTAAATCTCTGAATTTTTTTTGCTGCCTAATTCAACAGATGGAAATTGGTCTGTTAAACGCTCCTTAGGTCTCCAGTAGCACAGATGCCAGTCTTCAGAAATATCAAGAACTTCAGATGCTGGAGCCAGAGAGAACATAATATGGAGCTGGAGGAACACAGCAGGCCAGGCAACATCAGATGAGCAGGAAAGTTGACATTTTGGGTCCTGAATTTCTGAAGAAGGGTCTTGACGCAAAACTTCAACTTGCCTGCTCCTCTGGTGCTGCCTGACCTGCTGTGTTATTCAAGAATCATACAGTGCTATCTCAGCCTTTAAACAGGTTGATTCACTCCATGCGACATCAAAAAATGTCTGAAGGCATCGGATACTGTGAAGGCAATGGGAACTGACAACATCCTGCTGTAGTACTGTAGTTGTGTGCTGCAGAAGTAGCCACAATCATTGGGAAACTGTTTCAGCAAAACTACAACACTGTCATTTATCTGGTAAGTCCTGTGCACAGACAGCAAAACAAACTAAACCTAGACAGTTACTGTCATAATAGCTACTCTCAATCCTACATAAAGTGATAGAAAGGGTTGTTGATTATGCTATCAAATGACACTTGTTCACTGACATTCAGTTTGGGTTCTGCCAGGTTACTTCAGCTCCTGAAATCATTAGGAACTTGATTCAACTATGAACAAAAGAGAGTGTGACTTCAAGATAGTTTTGCAACTGAATATGACATCAAGGAGCAAGGCCAACAAATATATATCACACTCAGAGATAGTAAGAACTGCCGATGCTGGAGTCTGAGATAACACAGTGTGGAGCTGGAGGAATACAGCAGGCCAGGCAGCATCAGAGGAGCAGGAAAGCTGGCATTTCGGGTCAGGACCCTTCTTCAGAAATTGGCAGGTGAAAGGGGCTCTGACAAAAGATAACACCTTCCGGTCGCGAACCACTTCAACTGCCCCTCCCACTCCCTAAACGACATGTCCATCCAGGGTCTCCTCCAGTGTCACAACAACACCACCCAGAAACTGAAGGAGCAGCACCTCATGTTGCACCTTGGAAGCTTACAATCCAATGGTCTCAATGTGGACTTTACCAGCTTCAAAATCTTCCCACCCCACCCCGACCTCATCCCAAGACCAGTCACCACTTTCATCCCTGCCTCATTGACCTGTCTGCCTTGTCTCCCACTTATCCACTCCTCCCATCTCACTGACCAATCCCCACCACTGCCCACCTATATTCACCTTTACTGGCTCCATCCCCACCTCCTTGACATGTCTGTCTTTTCTCCACCTATCTGCTCCTATATCTACCTTCCATCATCGCCTTCCCCGTCTCTCTATTTATTTCAGAACGGCCTTCCCCTCCCCCACTTCTGAAGAAGGGTTCCAGACCAAAATGCCAGGTTCTCCTCTGATGCTGCCTGGCCTGTTGTGTTCCTCCAGCTCTACATTGGGTTATCAACAAATATATATGGAACCTTAGTGTTCATGTAACAGCAGCAGGACTTATCCAGTTATTGGTACAGCCTTGGGTAGTGTTGTAGAACAGAGGTACCAAGGGGTTTAGGTGCATAATTCTTTGAAATTTACATCGCTTATAGACAGGATGGTTAAAAAGGTTTTTAGCATGCTTGCCTTCATTGCTAAGTCCTTTGAGTGTAGGAGTTGGTAAGTCATGTTGAATTTGTACAGGACATTGGTGAGGCATCATCTGGAGGACTGTGTTCCATGCTGGTCACCCTGTTTCTCTTCCAGATCCATCCATGGTTTGCCACAGCTGGCCTGGTGACAGTTCTTGGGTATCTGGATGGAGCTAGATTTATTCTGAATCTATCCCGTTTAGCCTGCTGGTAGTGGCACAGAACACAGTGGAAGATATCTTCAGTGTGAAGACTTGCCTTTGTGTCTACAGGGATGAGGTGTTCACTCCTGCCAATATATCTGTGGCAAAAGGCTTGATGAGTATGAGGTCAAGTAGGAATTTCTGTTTTGTTGAATTGCTCGCCACCAGCTGCAGGCTCAGTCTGTCAGATATGGCTTTCAACACTCAAGCAGCTAGGTCAGTAGTGTGTTATGGAACCGACTCTTGGTGAAATATTCACATTCCCCACTCAAAGTACATTCTGTGCCCTTGCTCCCTCAGTGCTTCTTCCCAGTACTGTTCAACCATGTTCAGCTGAGGGAAGGTGGTAGGGAATACTCAGCAAGAAGTTTCCTTACCTCTATTTGACCTGATGCTTTGGGAAGTCATAAAGTCTGGAGTTAATGCTGAGATCTCCCAGGTTTACTTTTTCCTAATTGTACAATGCTGCACTGCCAAAGCTGGTGGATCTGTCCTGCCAGTTGAGGAGGACATATTCGCATAGAATGAGTTGCAGCCTCGGACATTGGCTGCAAGATATGATTCAGGTAGTCTGACTGCATTAAGATGTTTCCTGATCAATCTGTGGGACAGTTCTCCCAACTTTGCCGCAAACTCCAAATGTTAGTAAGGCAAACTTGGCTGGGTCAATCAGGCATGCTGCTTAAGTTGAGGCTGAGTGTTCTATTGATTTTCTTTTCCTTTTTGACATTTCTTTCACAATTTGGTGCAACTGAGGGCTTTGGTAGTTCAACTCAGAAGGCATTATGAGTCAGTCACATTATATGTGTCTAAAATCACATGTAGGACAGATTGAGCAAGGATGGCAAGCTTCCTTCCTTAAAAGATGGGATTTTGCATGTAACTGATTGTCCCATGGTTACCATGACTGAGACTAACTTAAATTCTCAATTTATTTCATAATTCAATTTAAATTTCATGGTGCAACTTGAACTCCTGTCCCCAAAGCAGTAACATGCACATGTGGATTGCTAGTCCAACAACATTATGAATACATCACCTCCCCCTTATCTGCTGCTGAAATCATCATCCATGCCTTTGTTACACCTAGTCTTGACTTTTCTAACATACTGTTGGCTGGAATCTGACATTCTACCCTCCATAAATCTGAGGTCACTCAGACCTCTATTGCCTGTAACCAAGAACTGTTTTACCTTGCACCAAGAACTGTTTACCTTCGCCCCTGTACTAACAGACAACATTGGCTCCTAGTGAAGCAATGTTTTGTTTTAGAGTTCTCATCTACGCTTTTCATTCCTTAATACATTTGTTCCCCACTATCTGCTTAATTTCCTCCAGCTCACAACTGACTAAAACCTGTTAATCTATATCATCTCATTCTGGTCCCTTGAGTGTCCCCAGTTATGATTACTCTTATTGGTGGCAGTGACTTCAGTTAGCTAAGGTAAAAAATATGCAGCATGTGTACATGTACATGCAATGTATCTGTGTGAATCTAATTAAATTGATGGTAACAATTATCTGGTTCATTTCTCAGGATATTCCCTTGATCAATCATTGTTAAGCTGCCTGGGTTCAAATTTAAACAAAGATTGGCAGTTAACTGTCAGCAATTGGCATTTATTGTATTCTCCATGGCAAACCAATCAAAATTAATTTCATCACCAATCAACAATCCCTTTTTCTCTCACAGAAACATTGATATCTCTTTACTTTTGTAATTCTTGTGAATTGTTCTGATGAGCGCAAAATAAAAAGTTCTATCAAACAGTATCTTTATTTCAGAAATAGTTATGGTTTGTCTTTGATAGAATTGGAAGAAAAGTAACAACATACCAATATTCTTAGAAGTGTCACTATCTGAACAATGTAAAATTGATCCCTAAATAACCTGCATATTAAACAGTGCCCCAAAAGAAACTGAAAAAGCAACTCTGAACACTGTGCTTTTATTCAAAATGGTTCCTAAACTGTTCATCATTGCAATAAGGTGCCATGAAATCTTGCCTCCATTTCACTGCCAATTCCCTGACTTCTAGGAATGTGCAGCAGGCATTAATTTCAAATCAGAGTCCTAACTGTGCTAAACAATCATGCCATATCATTACTGATAAGTGGCCTACCTTTTCAAGGTGAATAGTATAGTTCCTCAAAAATCCTTCAGCTGCATTATTCAAATAATAAACCTACCTCTCGCCCACCTCCTCACATACATACACCCATGAAAACTCTGTCATGTCTTAACTGCATCAGAAATTAATTCATACAAAGGAAATTATTACAAATGCATATTTGCAGATACACACACAGAGGACAAAATCTCATTGGAGCAAATCTTTTTCTTTAGTTCTTGTTTGTAACCAAGACGAAAGGGGGCAGAGAATCTCCTGAGTTGATCATAGTTGTCAGATTTCCCATCTATGAATTAAAATAAACAAAACAAAAATAAATGTCATGATATTACAGTTGCATAATCTTGTGCTTGATTTTTCTCTTTGTGTTCAACCATGCAATGTTTTATACCTTAAGAGGCAGTTATGCCCAAATTATCTCAAATAGCTAAAAGGAAGGCTCACTTTGGTCAAAATTCCATTACACCATATCTAAGGCCTTGTCAGATGTGAGACGGACCATGTGGGTCAAATTGGTTATTTGTGTTCCAGCCTATATTTAGTAAAACATCTTTTCTCTTGAGTATTCAAACTGTTTTGGAAGCCCCTGAATTGCAATAAGAACAGTGCTTTCTTTCCTGAGGACTTCAATTAATCATCTGCCTATTTATGTCTGGAGGCAGCCAAAAAGAGCTCTCTGCAGATCATTCTTATGTAACATTTGATCAGAATTCAGTTCTCTATGATAGCAAATGATGTAGAAACACCAATTTAGATTAGATTCCCTACAGTGTGGAACAGGCCCTTCAGCCCAACAAGTCCACACCGCCCCTTGGAGCATCCCACCCAGACCCCCTATAACCCACACACCCCTGAACACTAAGGGAAATTTAGCATGGCCGATCCACCTAGGCTGCACATCTTTGGACTGTGGGAGGAAACCGGAGCACCCGGAGGAAACCCACGCAGACACAGGGAGAATGTGCAAACTCCACACAGGCAGTTACCCGAGGCTGGAATCGAACCTGGGTCCCTGGCGCTGTGAGGCTGCAGTGCTAACCACTGAGCCACCGTAGACTAGTTCAGAGAAATAGCTTAAATATTATGTGCTTTAAACATTGATTTATTGGTGTCTTGTTGTGTTTTCTGCACTTACACAATTAAAGAGGATTTTGTTATCTGTAATGTGGGTGGGTAGGGCCTACATTGCTCTTGCCCTGGGGTTTTGTTGAAAGATTTGATTAATTTTTGTTCAGGGTTTTCAGTATTGCTGGCAAGGCAGAAGTGTGGAACATGCACCAAAATGACTGACCCCCTTACCCCACCACCCCCGACACACACACTTCAACCATTGTCCCATTGTCTCTAGCTTTGAATAGAAACATGCTGATCTGAAGTCAAAAATTCAGGTAGGCAAATTAAAGATTGGAGAAGCATTTTGCATTCAAAAGGGGAGGTACCAAAAATGTCAGCAGTGATAACGAGCAGCACTTTTGAGCAGCAGGCAACATTTTACAAAGTGTACAGCACTAAGTACTTTGAACTTATTTTTTACAATGCAAATCCTATGAACATCTAATAATGTCTCAAACTGTGATCTGGCCTTTCCTAACCTCAACTTATAAGTTCCTGAGGCTTATACTGACAGTGACTGTTCATGATTTTACTGCTCAAGTTTGGTATTAGTGTGCTTGGGCAGAGAATGTCCTAAAATGCTTCATTGTGCATGTGACTTCTGTCTGTTTCTAATGAAACTATCCACTGCCTGGACTGATTGTTAGTTTTGACCTGAATTATATAGTCTGATAGTGGGATATTTACCAGCTGACTGGAGGAGGTTATACAAATGGGGGAAGGTGAAGGCGTGGAAGAATTTTAACACAAGGATGAAACTTTTAAAGAAAAACCGAAAGAGCTGCAGATGTTGTAAATCAGGAACAAAAACAAAGTTGCTAGAAAAGCTCAGCAGGTCTGGCAGCATCTGTGAAAGAAAAAAACAGAGTTAACGTTTCGGGTCCGGTGACCCTTCCTCAGAATGAAAATTTAAAATTTGATATATTGCTGCACTCACTCTGTATACATGGGTATAGAATTCACAGGTCTTAGTGTGAATTTGGATATGAATTACAGAATTTTAGGTGACCTGAAATTTCTGAAGATAGGATGCTGTCATAGAAACAAACATAGGAACTAGGAGCAGAAGTAGACCATTCAGCCCTTTGGCCCATTGAACCTCCTCGACAACTCAATACAATTATCACTGCTCCTCTGTCTCATTGCCATTATCCCACTTTCTATCTGTACCCCTTGATGCGTTTAATATCTAAAAATGTATCAACATCTTTCTTGAATATATTCAGTGATCTGCCTGCCACAGCCTTCTATTGCAGAGAATTCTGCAGGTTAGCCTCCCACTGAATGAAGAAATGTTTTCTCATCTCTGTCCAAAATGACCTACCCCTTCATAACCAGGAGAAACATCCTCCATGCATCTACTCTGTCAAGCCTTGTTTGGATTGTAATTGTTTTTGATCAGATCTTCTCTCACCATTCTAAACTCTGGTGAATACAGGCTCAGTTGAACTGGATTATCAAGCTTTGTGAATTTGTCAGCCTTTAACCCCATTAATTTCACAAACAGTCTCTTTCTTTTACTAATACTGATATTTTGCAATTCCTCTCTCTCACTCGGCCATTGGTTCCCAAACATTCCATTGAATTTTTTGACGGCTGTTTTGGGAAGAGAGACCAAAATACGTGTTCAATTATTCTGCCATTTCTTTCTTCTCCATTTTTGCTGGTAAGGATTCTATTTTTATATTTGACTATTGTTTTTACTTCACAGAGTTATAAAAGCTTTTATAGTCAGTTTCTATGTCTCCTGCAAGGTAACTCAAACATTATACTTTCCCCACTCTTGATCAATCTTTTTGTACTCTTTTGCATACTTCACATCTTTTCTTTATTTGCCTCTCCTTTCTAAATATTGAATACCTGTGGATGTTCAGTTCCATCATTGGTCACCATGCAGCCATGACTCCATAATTACAACTAAATGATAACTGTGAGATAGTAAGACCTGTCGAAGCTGGAGTCAGAGATACCTCAGTGTGAAGCTGGAGGAATACAGAAGGCCAAGCAGCATCTTAGGAGTAGGAAAGCAGACGTTTTGCACCTAGACACTTCATCAGAAACAGGGGAGGGAAAGGGAGTTCTGAAATAAATAGGGAGAGAGGGGAAGGTGGATCGAAGATGGTTAGAGAAGAAGATAGGTGGAGAGCAGACAGACAAGTCAAAGAGGTGGGGATGGAGCCAGTAAAGGTGAGTGTAGGTGGGGAAGTAGGGAGGAGATAGGTCAGTCCAAGGAGGACGGACAGGTCAAGGGGGTGGGATGAGGTTAGGAGGTAGGAAATGGGGGTGCGGCTTGAGGTGATAGGTGAGAAGAAGAGCAGTTTAGGGAGGCGGGGATGAGCTGGGTTGGTTTTGGGATGTGGTAGGGGGAGGGGAATTTTGAGAATCATGACCCCACCCCCGAGCACCAAACCATCATCTCCCAAACCATCCAAAACCTCATCACTTCAGGTGACCTCCCACCCACAGCCTCCAACCTCATCGTGGCCCAACTCCGCACCGCCTGCTTCTATCTCCTTCCCAAAATACACAAACCTGACTGCCCTGGTCGACCCATTGTCTGCCTCCTCCTGCCCCATCGAAAGTATCTCCATCTATCTCGACTCCATTTTCTCCCCCTTGGTCCAAGAACTCCTTACCTATGTCTGTGACACCACCCACGCCGTCCATCTCCTCCAGAAATTCCAATTCCCCGCTCCCCAACACCTCATTTCTACTATGGATGTCCAATCCCTATACACCTGCATTCCCCATGCAGATGGCCTAAAGGCCCTCCGCTTCTCCCTGTCCCGCAGGCCTGACCAGTCACCCTCCACCGACACCCTCATCTGCTTAGCCAAACTCGTCCTCACCCTCGACAACTTCTCTTTCAATTCCTCCCACTTTCTACAGACAAAGGGGTGACAATGGGTGCCTGCATAGGCCCAAGCTATGCCTGCCTCTTTGTAGGTTATGTGGAACAGTCAGTCTTCCATACCTACACTGGCCCTAAACCCCACCTCTTCCTCTGTGATATTGACAACTGTATTGGTGCCGCCTCATGCTCCCATGAAGAGCTCAAACAATTCATCCACTTCACCAACACCTTCCACCCCAATCTCAACTTCACTTGGACCATCTCTAACACCTTCCTCACCTTCCTAGATCTCTCTGTCTCCATCTCAGGCAACCACCTAGAAACCGATATCCATTTCAAGCCTACCGAATCCCGCAGCTACCTAGAATACACCTCCTCCCACCCACCCTCCTGCAAAAATGCCATCCCCTATTCCCAATTCCTTCGCCTCCACCGGATCTGCTCTCGGGATGAGGCATTCCATTCCCGTATATCTCAGATGTCCTCTTTTTTCAAGGACCACAACTTGCCCCCCACAGTGGTCGAGAACCCCCTCAACCGTGTCTTCCGCATTTACCACAACTCATCCCTCACACCCCATCCCCGCAATAACAACCAAAAAAGAATCCCCTCATCCTCACGTACCACACCACCAACCTCCAGATCCAACGCATCATCCTCCGACACTTCCGCCATCTGCAATCTGACCCCACCACCAAAGACATTTTTCCCTTCCCACCCTTGTAGGCTTTCCGGAGGGACCAACACTCTCCTTGACTCCCTTGTCCACTCCACACTCCCCTCCAGGCTCACCACACTCAGCACTTTTCCCTGCAACTGCAGGAAGTGCTACACCATCCCACACACTTCCTCCCTCACCCCCATCCCAGGCCCCAAGAAGACTTTCCACATCAAGCAGAGATTCACCTGCACATCTGCCAATGTGGTATACTGCATCCGCTGTACTCGTTGTGGCTTCTTCTACATTGGGGAAACCAAGCAGAGGCTTGGGGACTGCTTTGCAGAACACCTCCGCTTGGTTCACACTAAACAACTGCACCTCCCAGTCGTGAACCATTTCAACTCCCCCTCCCATTTCTCAGACAACATGCCCATCATGGGCCTCCTGCAGTGCCACAATGATGCCACCGAAAGGTTGCAGGAACAGCAACTCATATTCCGCTTGGGAACCCTGTAGCCCAATGGTATCAATGTGGATTTCACAAGCTTCAAAATCTCCTCTCCCCCACCACATCCGAAAACCAGCCCAGCTCATCCCACCTCCCTGACCTGTTCTTCCTCTCACCCATCCTTTCCTCCCACCTCAAGCTGCACCCCCATTTCCTACCTACTAACCTCACCCCACCCACTTGACTTGACTGTCCTCCCTTCCTCCCCACCTACACTCACCTTTATATGCTCCATCCCTGCCCCTTTGACTTGTCTGTCTCCTCTCCACCTATCTTCTCCTCCATCCATCTTCGATCTTCCTCCCCCTCTCTATTTATTTCAGAACCTCCTTCACCCCCACCCCCATTTCTGACGAAGTGTCTAGGTGCGAAATATCAGCTTTCCTACTTTCCTACGTCAGCTTTCCTACTCCTAAGATGCTACTTGGCCTGCTGTGTTTCTCCAGCTGCATATTGTGTTGTATGATAATCGTGTATATCTACCTGTGTGACTACCTCACTGAACCTTCTGCCCATCAGCATTGTAGATGGTCAATGGTAAGTCCATCTGCAGCTCCAGCTATGAAATATGGTTAACCAGTGGTTGCAGCTGATCACATCTCCACGACCAATGTTTGTGAGGGATACTGGAAGTGGCAATACCTTCCCATATAGTGCAGGAGGAGCGTATCATTGGTGCGATCTCTCGTGCTATGACTTTCTTTAAGATAAAACTATTTAGTTGTTCACCCATCCAGGTATGTGGGGAATATTCAATTACAGTCTTGACTTGTGCTTCATAGATGGTGGACAGGCTTTGGGGAGTCAGGAGGTGAGTTACTCCCCACGGCATTCCTAGCCACTGACCTGATCTTAAAGCCATTATATTTGTATGATGAGTCCAGTTGAGTTTCCGGTCAGATTAACACTTTTAAATATGTTTGATCACACTTTCATAGTTGAAATGACAAGGAGATAATTGATGTGCATGGTGTAATTGTTAAAATTGCTTAAGGCTGTAATTTTTAATGTGCATTCTTTGACAATGAATAACCTGCTGGGGAAGATGGATTACATTATTCAATGACTGCAGTTTCCATTACCAGGACCTCCAATTCAAATGTTTTGTGCCATCTCCCAAAGAAAAACTACTCTACCAACATTGTTTGTTGTGTCAGCCATTTTGAGCAATTGTTTTACAGTTGCGTGCCGAGATCAGGCATAATTTTATGGTGAGGCTCGAGGTTTGTCATTGGGTAGAGGAGAAATGGAACGTTATGAAGAAGATACAGTTGGATGTTGGCTGAATGAGCAACCACAAACTGTAGTCGCCAGCTACCTGCTCTGACTTACATGTCAGAAATTTGCAGTGTCTAGTCTCTCACAGAAGGAGAAAGAAGTTGGAAAGATACAAAAGTAAAGCAGATTGGTTTAATAATGAGATGCAAAGTAAGGTGATAAGGTAGTTGCCACTCAACAGTGAGATTCTGAATTTACCATTTAAATAGTAATGGGAACATCGTAATAAAAAGTTTTGACCCGATCATCACACCACAGAAAGGATATGTTGGCAGTGGAGGGTTAAAAGGAGATTCATTAGGATGTTCCCTGAGATGGACAATTTGAGCTATGAAGTGAGGCCGGCTAAGGCAAAAGGCATGAGGTTTTGAGAGGATTTGAGGAAAACATTTTCCACCAGGGGGTGGTGAGGATCTGGGATGCATTGCCTCGGAGAATAGTTTGAGGCAGGAAACTTCAAAACCTTTAAAAAATACATGGATAAGCATTCAAGGCAATATTTTATTCACTCATGGTATGTGAACATCATTGTCTGGCAAGCATTTTATTGCCCATCCTTAATTTCTCTTGAAAAGGTGATGCTGAGCTCCCTTCTTGAAGTACTGCTGGCCATGTGCTGTAGGTTTGCCCTCAGGGAGGGAGTTCCAGGATTTTGACTGTGACCTTGAAGGATGGGCCATGAATTTCCAAGTCAGGATGATGAGTGGTTTGGAGGAGAACTTGCAGCTTGGTGTTCCCATTTATCTACTGCCCTTATCTTTAATAGATAAAACTGGTTGTTAGTGGCTAGATCTGTTTGAAATTTGTCCAATTGGGCAGGGTAATAGTGCTACACAATACGATGGAGGGTATTCTCAATGTGAAGATGGGCATTTGCCTCTCAAGAACAGCAAGGTGCTCACTCTTAGATAGATGGATAGATGCATTTGCAGCTAGCAGATTAGTAAGGATAAGGTCAAGTATGTTTTTCCCTCTTGTTGGTTTCCTAGTCGTAACCTGCCCTAGAACCAGTTCATCATTTATGTCATTTACAATTCGACCAGTTTGAGCTGCTGTGCCAGTCTTCGTGGTAGACGTTGAAATTCCCTATGCAAAGTGCATTTTCTACTCCTGCAACTATCAGTGTTTCCCCCTAGTGTTGTTCAATATGAAGGAGCACTGACTCATCAGCCAAGTGAGGACAGTATACAATATGGCAAAACTATGGCTTTAAGAGATGTTGACTGTCTTGATTTTTGTTATGAAGAGAGGTTAAGACAGAGGTGAAAAGTGGTCTATTCAAATCAAATAGAGTAGATAGCTTGTGAGACCTTGAGTTTTTTTTAAAAGTTGGAACAATAGGAGTTGCATGAAGGGGTGGGTCAAGTTCCTACAGAACAAGGATTTTAGCTTAACTTTCAACAGTTGCCGAGGTCTTGAAGTTCTACGTGGAAGCTATTTGTTATAGCTAAAAGCTTGGCTTCTCTTCCTGCTGTTAGACTTGCATGTGAGACCATCTATTTTGTCGAATTTGCCTTTGCCAAAGGTGCGTTTATGGGATGTTCCTCTTTTAGAATAGTTGCTGTTTATAGTTAAATAATTTATTATTCTGTTAAGTTTTCCAGTAAAGTTATGTTGTTCCAATTCTTCTGCCTCTTGTTGGTATTTTAATGATGATACAAGAATAAAGTGTATTTTGCTTCAAGCCTAGATGTTTGACCATTCAAATTGCATCTGGAACGTTACACCTTACACTTGCCTTTAACAAATAAGAAAAAGTCAGGGTCTAGGCCATCTTCTTTACATATTTTGAGTGGGTTTTGTCCGGTCCATAGCAGTGATAAGCAGCAGGTTTCCTTGCCCATGTTTAACCTGAAAGGTCCAGAGTCAATGTTGACGACTCCCAGAGCAACTCTCCTCCAAATGGTGTACCACTGTGCTACCATATCTGCTGGGTCTGTCCTGCCAGTAGGATCAGGACAAATCCAGTGATAGAGATGGTGGTGTCTGGGACACTGCCTGTAATATATGATTCCGTGAGTATGACTTTGTCAGGCTGTCACTTGACTAGTCTGTGAAGCAGCTCTCCCAATTTTAGCACTAGCTTGCAGATGTTAGTAAGGAGGATCCTGCAGAGTCAAGACTGATTTTGCTCTTTTATTTTTCCATTGTGTAGGTCACTGCCAGGTGGTCTGTTTGGTCTTTGTTTAGACATTGTAGCAATTGATACAATTGAGTGGCTTGCTACACCATTTCAGAGGACAGTTGAGAGTCAACTACATTGATGTTGGCCTGGAGTCATATGTAGACCAGACCAGCTGAGGATGACAAACTTTCTTCCCTGACTGACATTAGTGAGCCAGACAGGACTTTCCTGACAACCAACAATGGTTTTGTGGTTGTTAATAGATTTTTAATGCCAGAGTATCTAAATTGAATTCAGTTTCCATAATCTACCATGCAGGATTTGAAGCCAGGTACCCAGAATAGTAGCTGAGTTTCAAGGTTAATAGATTAGTGATAATGCCATTAGGGCCCAATGAGCTTTGTGTGGAAAAGTGGGATCCATGTAGGTGGTAATATATTTTTGGCAGTAAAGACTCAATCAGCTGGAGGCCCTCTTCTGTACTGCATCTTCTTATATTTCTATGTTGCTAGGACCTTAAGGTTATGATTTTATCATTCTGGTCATATTTTGCTGCCTCCTTATTATTGCCCATGTTACACTAAGGTGGGGAAAAGTCCATCCTGGTCAATGTAAGTGATGTTGGGTCCTAAATAATCAAAGGTATTTGTTGGTATACTCAATCTGGCAAATAATTACATAACTTTGAAGTTTCTAGAAATGAGAAAAGCAAATGAAGTACAGTAGTATCAGAGATAATGGGAACTGCAGATGCTGGAGAATTCCAAGATAATAAAATGTGAGGCTGGATGAACACAGCAGGCCAAGCAGCATCTCAGGAGCACTTGAAGTACAGTAGTCACTTGAATTGATGTTATCTATTTTACAGCATCATCCAAGGTCAACCTTATTTCAATTGTTGTACCTTTCATTTAAGTATATAAATTTTGTCTGTATATTGCACTTTGCAATAGGTCTTTAAACAAAGTGCAGCATAATACAAATTGTGCAAAAAAGTATTCTGTGAAAGTATTGGCAAGAAACTATGAGATGACATGCTGCATGACAATGTTCATTCTTGGCATGTATTTTATTTCTTTCTTTGTACATGATGGCATTTCTTGCTGCCATTTTTACAAAAAGGCTGCTGAAATATTCAAACACAACAAGGGAAAATCAAACACAAAGGCTCAGATTGGACAATAATTATACTTTTATTGTTCCATAGTGAAAGTTGAATACCAGTCTATAGAAATATAGGCCGACATCTTAAATATGATTAAAAATGAGAATCATAGAATCAGAACTACAGCACAAAAGGAGGTCATCTGAGTTGTCATATGTGTGCAATTTACTGAAAGCAAATTTTACTTAGTTTGGGACGATCACTTTTTGTCAGTAACCTTTTATACTCCTCATCCTCCTATCCACCTCCCATTTAAATCATTATGGAATCAGCTTCCACATCTTTCAGATAGTGTGTAGATTCCGATTTCCCTCTAAATCTTTTCAATGAATTTGAACTTATGACCTCAGGTTATTGGCTCAGGCACCAGGCGGAACAGGTTTTCTCTGCCTTCTTGTTCATAATCTCTCATTATCTTGAAAGCAATGATTCCCACTACGCTGCATGGTCAGGTAGCAACCCAAAAACCCTTGAATGACTCATGTATAAATTGGTCCTTTTACATAACCAGATGTGTGGCTGTGCAGAAATAAATTTAAAAGGAGTGAACACTGAAGACAGTAGCTCTCAGACTTTAAAAAAAAATTAAAGGTTGTGTTGCTTGTAACCCTCTAAGTCATCTCTTAATCTTCTCTTCTTCAAGAACAGCTTCAACTTTTACAACCTTTCACCATCACTGAAGGTCCTTACACCTGAAAATAACCTAACAAACCTTTGTACCCTTTCAAAGCAGAAATCCCAGCAGGATTTGGCTTTTAAGAAAATGGCCTTTAACCTTTGCTCACCTCAAAGCTGAGTCCAAGTGGTAGGCAAGCACCTGTCCCAATCCCTACATCCACATAAGGAGTTAGTTGCAACTCACCTCCATCACGTCCTTTTTATTTTGTTTTGTCAAATGAGTAAGGCTGAAAATATTGTGGAATATTTCAAGTAGCACATGCTTCAAGCTATGAAATGATATGCAGCACAAAACAATTTTCATTTTCAGTAATTAAGGAGGATCTTTTGAGTGCAAATGCAATCTGCAAGATGATTCTGTGAACATTGGGAAACTGTTAAGCAGATGGGCCACAGACCAGAAGGTTGATTGGCTACTCATAATTCATGGGATGTTGCATGCTTCACCGAACATGTGGAAAGGCTATATTATTTTTGAAAAGTAATGAATCATCCTCATGTGCAGAGTGCAGCTAATAGGAAAATAGAAAGTAGAAGAATGATTAGGCTATGCGACCTCTCAGCCTGCTCCACCATTCAATATGATCATTGGGATTAGGGTATTGAACTCAAAGATCAGCAGACTCCCCCACCCCCATATTAGTTGTTCCCTTTAGCCACAACAGCAAAACTACATCCTTCTTGAAAATACATAATGTTTTGGCCTCTACCACTTTGTGGTGGTGGATTCCTCAGGCTCACCACCCTATGGAAGGAGAAATTTAACCTCTTCCCAGACCTCAGAGGTTTACCCCTTATCCTTAAATTAGGGCCCTTAGATATGAACTCCCATATCTCCAGGAACATTCTTCCTGTACTTCACGTCTGGTCCTGTTAGAATTTTGTAGGTTTGTGAGATATTCCCTTATTCTTTTAAACGCCAGTGAATAAAATCCGAACTGGTTCAATCTCATCTCATACATCAGTCCTGTGATCCCAAGAGTTAATTTATGTAAACCAATTTTGCGCCCCCTCTGTAGCAAGAACATCCTTCCTCCATAAGGAGACCAAAGCTGCACACCATAGTCCAGGTGTGGTCTTACCAACGTCCTTGTATAATTGCAGCAGGGCAACCTTGTTTCTATTTTTGAATTGTCTCGCAATGAAGGCCAAAATAGTTTGCCTTTCTTACTGCCTGCTGCACCGGCATACTTACTTTTAGCAACTAGTGCACTGGAACACCAAGGTCTCATCGAACATTGCTCTCTCTCAATTTATAGCCATTCACAGAATAATAATCTGTCCACCTATTTTTTGTTATCAAAGTGGAGTATCTCATATTTATCCATTTTATACTGCATCTGCCATGCATTTGCCCATTCCCTCAGGCTGTCCAAATCACACTGCAACATCTCTGCATCCTCCTCACAGCTCAGCCTTCCAGCCAGCTTTATGTTATTTATAAACTGAGATATTACATCTAGGTCCCTCATTTAAATCATTAACATCTGTTAACCCAATAGAGGTAGTAAAGGAGATCCCCATGTTTGAACCCACAGCTGACTCCCATGTGATTTTCGACAGCACCCACCAACCCTTTCAGTTCTGCAGTAGGATACTCAATGCAGCTCAGAAACCGTAAGGTCGCACAATGGTTGGGGGGGAAATCAGAGTTGGTCCTTGGCTAATTTAAAGCACAAACCAGGAACATTTTGAGGCCCAGGGTCTGGCAGCAATGGATACTACAAACAGCTTTCACCCAGAAATGTCTTCACTGGGTCTTCACTATTCTCCTAGGCACTAACACTACATGTCACTTGGTGGTACCTGGGCCAACATAGATAGTGGTGGAATACTACAAAATTTAGGCAAATTGTCAGCTTGCAACTCTACATTTTTACATATTGGTAATAGACCAATGAAAAGCTTGTCTACTCACAAATATGTGGTCAAGCAACAACAGACTCAAAATTGGACATCCTAAATTGACCCACACTGGAGAAATCAGTACTGACAGAAAATTGGCCAAACTAAACTAAACTAAACAGCAGACAGCAGCTATTGGCTACAGAAAGCAGTGTAAACAGAAGTCAAAGAGGTCACAAGGGTTTAGGGAGAACCAGTTATAACCCAGCTTGAGGATCATGCAGTGGGGGAGTATCAATCACACATTCTGACACATTGACTTCCAGACAGCGTCTGAGGATGTGCACTTTACACCACATGGCATGGCATCAGTGAAGGGTTTTGGCATGGTCCTGTTGGATGATTTAAATCCAGCTCACAAACACATTGGCCAAAGGCTACAGAATATTTGAAGGTTCAGTGCAAGGGGGTTGCTGGAAGCAACCCTGTCAGTGAAGACTCACAGCAAGACTCACAATGACACCCATGGTAGAAGACCATGTGGTGACCTAAGGAAGAGATAAGTCTTAAATTGCAAGACACATCTTTGTAGAAGAGAGCCATCCCTACAATGGAGAGGAAAAAGTAGGGCCCAGCTTACGCACATGGACTGTTGTGGGTAATATCCTTTCTCAGATGGGTAGAGCTAGATAGAGAGTAAATATTATGAGAATTTATGAAATACTCACACTTAATAAAGAATATTTTGTTCATAAAATCGAGTTGAACCACAAACCAAATTCTGTGTCCCTTTGTCTACTTCACTGACAAGAGCATTGGGTAAAGCATTTTTATTACATAAACTGGTCAAAGTATCTAAAACATTGACTTTCCTGGGTGGGCTTTGATTAAAAGTGTTTGTGTAACATCTGAAATTGAACCCTCACCAACCTTGACATCTAGGACATTCAGCCTGAGCCTGAATTAAGAAGGCAGCTGTGTCACATGATGGCTAGGTTTCAAGTGAGTAAAAGAGGATGAAGGTTTCTGACCAGTGATTGGGTCATAAGTCAAGTATTTTTAACATGAGAAAGACAAACAGCCAGAGTTAGTTCAGAATCGGTGACTCAAGGAAAGGAAATCTAGTTTTGGGACCCACAGGAAAACAAGGTAAGAAAGATGAATATAGGGTCAGAGAAGCCACAAGTTGTTGTGAAACCAGATATTGGGCTTGAGGAACCATGTAGATGCAGAGGAGCTAGAGTAGGCTCAGGGGCCCACAAAGTAAGGGATAGTCAAAAAGGTTGGAGACCCAGTGTCACAGAGAAATGAAAAAGCAGCTAATGCAAGGTCAAAGACCTACTAGAGAGACAGACGGTGGGGGAAAGAGAGAGAGACAGAGAGACAGAGAGAGAGAGAGAGAGAGAGAGAGAGAGAGAGAGAGAGAGAGACAGAAATGCTGGGACACATTCCGGAAAGCTTAAGGGAAATAGCTTTAAACTTCAGCAAGGGAATGGCGATAGCCAGCCGCATTGAGCAGCTGGGGTTTAGAGAATGGGAGAAGGTGAAACTGAGTAAGGAGCAGGAAAAAGTTAAGCAGGAACTGAAGGTAGTAAGCATCAAAAGCAGAGGAACGAGATGAACATGGTACACCTGGGGGACAGTTTCAGACCTCAGTGTGATAGAGCATGTTGGGAGGTATAGCGTGCAATCAGCAACTGGGACATGGCCCAAAAGGCTATGGAGGACCTGACTGAGAAATGCAAAAACCTATACATTGCAAAAACAATGCTTGGATTGCGGACCATTCAAAATGTTAGCAAGAGCTTGAAAAAATAGAGTCAAAAACGTTAATCGGCATTGTGATTGAAAATACTGCCACATAGCGCCAGGGACTCAGGTTTGATTCTCTAGCCTTGGGTGACTGTCTGTGTGGAGTTTGCACATTCTCCCCACGTCTGAGTGAATTTCTTCTGGGTGCATTGGTTTCCTCCCACAGTCCAAAGATGTGCAGTTTAGGTGGATTGACCATGCTACGTGACTCAATGGGCCAAATTACCTCTCTCTATACTGTAGGGATTCCATAATTTTCTTATTCTAATTTGCCCTGCAAAAGACAAAGATATGCGCATTTGTAATAACAGAATCAGATGGAGGCAGCGATTATGGGATAGACTGAGAGGAAATGGATGAACAAACCTGTAGAAATGTTAAGAGTGACAAGGATTGGGAATGCCAATCTCCCTTTTTGGATGGGCTTAGATCATTTAGCATCCCCAGGATCTTACCCTATCCTGATGAACCCACTGATCTCCACAAACCATCAGGATGGCCAGAACAATAATCCAATTACTTATATAACCTTGTTTACGGTGGCACAATTGACAGAGATAGCAAAGAAGATACCCAAGTTTGAACCCACAGCTAACTCCCATATGATTTTCGACAGCACCCACCAACCATGGATTCTCCATGGGCTTGATGTTGAAGCAAGGACTGAAAAGCACACAGATGTTATTGCTGAATTAAAACAGGCCCTGTGCTGCAGTTAGCCAACCTACAACTTTCCTTTAACTTGGAAGTTGTAGCCATGGATGCCATGCTGGCAGTCGGTCTTCTCCAACAAAGACACAGTAAACTTGGATCAGTAGCCTATGCCTCCCAGAATCTTTCACCAGTAGAGCAGGGCTTCTCTACGTGTGAGAAATACTTGCTAGATGCATTCTGTATGCTACAACAGTTTTTGTATGTTATCAGCCTGAACACCCTCACCATTCTGATAGAACACTCCATTGTTGAACTTTTGCTGGATGTCAGGATTAAAGACGTACGTTCATCCAAAACTACATAGTGTGATGGGCCCTGATGTCACAGGTCAAATGTCCCAAAGTGCCCACCTTCTGAGAGACTGTTTGAGCTATAGATTGTCAGGTAGTGACAAAAATATCTCCAAGGGACCATCTGAGCTGAAACAAAACAGGAGAAGATTCAAGGGAAACTGAGACACTGAAGAGAGAACAACAACAGAAACTGCTGGAAAACCTCAGCAGACCTGACAGCATCTGTTGAGAGAAATCAGAGATAACTTTTTGTGTCCAGTAACCCTTCTTCAGAAGACAGACCACTCAGAAGAATATTCAGAGTCAGATCCTCTAGAATGGAGGAGAGACACGAAAAAACAGAGGCAAACCCCTAATAGAGTTAGTGCTGAATCTCCCCAACAAAATGAGTGCTCAGGACGCCGAGCTAGTAGCTGCAGCCTACATGTTCAGCCACCCTGAAAAATTTCCCAACAGCAGACAGATACTTAGACTGAGGATCCCAGCCGAGGCAGGCTGGAAACCAGTGCCATCTGCATCCCTGCTCAAATTTATTCTCCACACTGCCTGGGGCCATGACTTTGACATCATTAAGGTTAGAATCCACCACTGACATTCTCCCGCTGGGAACATAAGGGCAGACAAATTGGCTAAGCAGTGTGTCCAAGAAGGAGAACAAAGGCAGCCCCTCATTCCAGAACAAATAGATGCCACTGTTGTGAGCCAAACCAAGGTTGAAGATCTGGTACAGGCTCAGAGCAACACCACCGAGTAGAAGCAAGTACAGGAGGAAATTATCTCTGTATCGTATAGCAAGTGGGAGAACACGTTAAGTACTAAAGAAGGACTTCAAAGATAGACAATATGTGGTAACAGTCCAGGACTGAAATTGAGTGATCTATCAATGGCACAATGTCCAGGGTCAATGGAAAGAAGCCATGACTGTCAGCATTAAGGGATTGTGTTTGCGGCCAGAAATGGAAAGACATAAAACGTTACTTTGAGAATTGTATCATCTGCAAACTGAACAATTCAGATATGTATGCCAATAAAGGAAAATTTTGGCATCCTAAGCAAGTAGCAGGGCCATTCAGTGACCTTTGAATAAACTACAATGTCCCCACACCACCCTGTAAAGTGGGATTATAAGGGTATATGAGGTCATCATGGACTTTTTTAGCAAGTGGGCAGAGGTGGTCCCCACTCAAACAAACACTGCTAAAGTTGCAGTGAACATCTTAATGAAGCATGTTTTCACTAGCAGTGTAGATTTGGAGACACTACAGACTGCAGGTACTGGAAGCTAGAGTCAAATAAATGTGGTGCAGGAAAAGCACAGCAGGTCAGACAGCATCCAAGGAGCAGGAAAGTCACTGTTTTGGCCCAAGACGTTAACTTTTCTGCTCTTCAAATTCTGTCTGACGTGCTGTGCTTCTTCAGCTCCACATTAATTGAGTGTAAATTTGGAGCAGAGAGCCCATTCCACAACGCAGGGTAATGCAGATGGTGATAAATATATTCAGTGTCAGCCAAAGGTTCCACATCACCTCCCCCCCACATTCTAATGATTGGACACCCCATGAGAGGTATCAAACCCTTAATGGGACCGGACTTGACAGGGCCCAAGATCAAAGCCCTCCACTATAAGAAAACAGTGAAAATTCTATTAGAAAATATCCAGTGTGTACACAAAGTAGGGGAAAAGGAAAAAGTGGAATAAGGTGTACCTTGATGGGAAGGTGAGCTTACTAGAGTATGAGATAGACCAGTGGGTGATGTTATAAATTTTCTAGCCAGGAACATGCCTGTCCTGCAGATATTCAGGTCCCCAATCAGTGGTGGGCAAGCCTAACCTGTCTGTATGCTGAATTTTGCTAAATACAGGAAATACTCAATAGTAACATACTAATCAGCTAAAGGCTTATGGAGTCCAAAGCAACACCCTCGAAGTCCATGTACTCCTAGGGGAACTGGGGGAAGTAGACCCTAAACCGAATCCTCATTCAGACCCCACACCAGTCATTGATCCAAGCTCAATCCAAATTCCCCAACCCGATCCAGGTCAAGCCCCAATTACTGATCCAGGCTGGAATCCAGGGATCAGCCCTGGACAATGTGCCCCTGAGGACTAAACCTCAGGTTTGAAACCACAGCTGGCCCCACTAATTCCTGCCAGAAGGGGCAGAGCTTGGTGAGAAGCAGTCATGAAATGAAAGCGCTGGTGAGAGACAGTCTGCCTAAGAAAGTGTCCTTTGTGACATAGCAGTCATTCAAATGCTCCCACCGAAGCATGGTAGACAGGCAGATCCCTGGCAGCCAGCGTGTACACATGCACACGCACACCTTTATTCCACCCCAACCCCAGTACTCTGCTAATCCTACCACTGTGGCCCAAAACTTCCTGTTCATCTTGTTCATACAAGGCTACCACACCACACAGTTTGATAGATCGCCATATTTATCATTTTTGTCTTTTGGGCTATCTTCATCCTGTGACCATTTCTCATCTTCTCCTTATGCAAATCAAAGGCCATTTCGCTTATTGGCCATTTTTCATCCAGTGATCTAAATTTTAATCATTTGCAGCTAGAATAGTGTCATACACTGACCCACTTCCAACCATCTCGACCCCACCACCCACCCCCAGTTTGGGCTAACAAAAATCAAGCCCAGCTGAAGCCTGAAACTCATGCAAAAGGGGAATTGGGAAAATAGACAAAAACAAATTTTGGGAAGAGTTTGGCTGAGCACGGCCAAGACCACACAGCGTTAGATAAAAATCTTTACAGGTGGCAAAGGATGGGGGCGGTATCTAAGCTTGGTTAAATCGTATAAAATAATAACAGATGCCACTGTGACCCCACTCCAGGATGATGACACAGCCTGTTATCTATATTGTTTTCTGGATTGCCGGGATGAAATCGCTGGAAGATCTAATTGGGAAGAGTACACATATTCTGGCTCTATGTGGTTGGGCTGACCAGAGGCAGGTGAATGTGAGGTTATGGTTTTGTGGGCCTATCCCAACAAATCCATGATGTTTGTGTTTAACAACCAGTGGGTTGTGTACAGGAGGACAAATTGGAGGTCAGATTATTGCTACCTAAACGCAGACACCATGGGTAACAGGTGGGGTTTTTCCACAAACCAATGGACAGAAATGGGATGTTTGGCTACCAGCCAGCGAAAAGGAACTTGCCAACGATGCTCCAGGAAAGTCATGGGAGGGATCTCTGCCCTGTATGAAATCAGAAATAGGCTAAACCAGCCAGAGCTGCACCCCTACACATTTGTTTGAGAACTATTCCCACAACCACAAAATGGGTGGTTTTAAAACAAACAGGCTGGGCCCTGTTTGATAACACATACCACAAATTGA
The DNA here is from genome assembly GCF_030684315.1 of Stegostoma tigrinum. Classification (NCBI taxonomy): domain Eukaryota; kingdom Metazoa; phylum Chordata; class Chondrichthyes; order Orectolobiformes; family Stegostomatidae; genus Stegostoma; species Stegostoma tigrinum. The sequence goes on from NC_081354.1 coordinate 35,272,090, forward strand.
TGTTGGATATACCAGGAACACAACTGCCAGAGTGATGGCCTTCCCAACTTCAGATATTATACTTGTATTTAACTCACCAGCTATAACGGTGAGAAACAGGGGGAGATCTGACCCAGGCCAGCAGGGCACAGTAAAAGAGATATGTTGAATGATTTGGCAATAGCTTACTGTGCACGAGTGTCCACTGTCGGTACCCTCAATTTGGCTAATTTGGGTAATAAACTCAGATATTTAACCCATCAAGTTATTTAGACCTTGGATAAAGTTAATTTGTCAGTTGGCAAGATGCCAAAAAGAAAATCAGGCAGACCAACACCTGGCAATGGTTCCAGAAAGGCATGCCAGGACTACAAATGTGATTATCTGGGGAAAGATAGATGATGACAGTCAACAGAAGAATAGGAGCCTGTGCAGCATCCATGGCCAGTGGATGATTGTAGGGAGATGTCGGGGAGAACCTTGAACAGGCGACACAAGGACAGGTCCCATTTTGGATCAGTGATGAGCGGATAGAGCACTTGTCCTGCAGCAAGAGACAATGCAATATTTCAATATGCCAATGACAGCAAGTGGCCAAGGTCTGGTTTGATGTTGATTATAAAGGGACCCCAGGAAAGGCCATGGGGTGGTATTGCAGAGCCCGATCAAAACTCCAAATCAAAATGGGTTTACTGTTGAAAATACTGGCCATTAACTGAGAAGAAGTACGTTTAGAATACAATGGCACCCTTATGCACACTGTTAAGAAAGAAGTAAGATTTGTAGGTACCATTCCAAATAACAGTAGATAACAGAAGTAATTGTGTGTCCCCACCCTGTATATTTAAATGAACATGCCTTGCGTGGTTTTTGGATAAACATCATTCTAAACTTGGTTGTAGAGATCCAGAGATTGAACAAGATATCACCAGAGTAGCATTTGAGGCAAGGGAGAATACTGTATCACAACTTCACTAAAACACCTACCAGTGCCAGACCTTCACATGTAACAACTGAAACACCACTTTTTGTGTTAGGCACACACAGCAGCCAGGCTAGGCCTAATCGAGTTTGAGCCAGTGATCCCATTTTTACCAGATACTTCAAGGAATCAACAGTAGGGATTAAAGTCAAGTGAACGTGCTCAAAATTGGACATCCTAAATTGTCCCACAGCCAGACAAATTAGGCCTGACAGAAAACTGGTCAAACTAAATCAACCAGCAGCAATCGACTACTCCGAATAGTGGAAACCATGGTGAGATAGGTCACAAAGGTTCAGAGGCACCATTTACAAAGCTGCCCAAGGGTTGTGTATTGGATAAGAATCAATCAGACTTTCTTGCACCTTGACTTCAGAGTCTAACGATATGCACTTTACACCTCATCAGCATGGCAACAGTGAAGTGTGTTGGTGCAATCCTATTGGATGCTTTGAAACCCACTCATGGTTCCATTGGCTAAAGGTAACAGAATGCTTGGGAAGGTTTGGTGTGAGGGGATTAAAAATACATACCTGGATGCCACAATTCTATGAAGACTTGCAGTAAGACTCATGGCAGGAGACTGTGTAGCAACCCAGGAGACAATCTGCCCTGACTTCTGTGAGACCCACCTTCATGGAAGAAAGTCAAGATTATGTTGGAGAGGAAGGAGATTGGCCCAGCTCAAACACATAGATCACTGAGGTAATGCTTTTCTCAGCTAGATAGAAAGCATATATTGTGGGAATTTGAGAAATGCTCATGTGGTGCTTTTAATAAGGAATATTTTATTAATAAAATTGAGTTGAACTGCAAACTGAGTTGTGTCTCTTTGTCCACCTCACTGACCACAGCACTTGTGTGAAGTGCTTTTTAATACATAAACTGGTCAAAATATCTCTGGCACAGACAACAATTATGACTACTTGGCATTTAGAAGATGTGATTTCATTGAGTTTCATGGATGCTTCCTGTCATTTTCCAGACATTTTATCATGGAGTAATGATATGATGCTCCATGCCTAAGAATTTTTCTATGTAGGAATTCTTGATTCTTTACATGGTGGCTAGCTGACAGGATGCTAGCCTGTGAGGCGGGAGTATTTTAAAGTTAATCTTTAGAGTACTGGCAGTAGCATGTGAGCAGCCAACTTTCCAAATCATGACTGCAGATTTATGGAAAGTGTGAACTCTGTACAAAGAAACAGAACATTTAGTTGCTTAGATTTGGACTTTTACCTCAGGAAGTGTGTGTGTGTGTGTGTGTCGTGCAGATTCACCAGAATCATGCTCGGATTTAGGGGATTAAAGTATTGGCCTGGCTTACATTTCAATGAAAAGAGAAGGTAGAGGAGAGATCTTATTCAAGAATTTAAAATGTGAAAAGCATTTGATAGGATAAAGGAAATTGGAGAATATGGAGCTGGCATCTCGCAGCCATTGAAGAGAAATTGGATGGCAGGATGGCTGTAACTTGGTGAAGAGAAGTGGTAGAAAGAGAGCCTGATATCATCCTAGCAATATCGCATATTACCACTCTCAGGAAATGTAACTGCACAATTGCCCACTTGCTAGCCAATTGAACTGATTGCTTGATTAATTATAGGTCATTTTCCTGGGTATTCTGCAGTGTTGCATGATCTACTCCTGTATGGGAAGACCTCTCAATAAATTCCAATGGATTCAGGGTATTGCTCCTTCCTGGGCATCGATAGAGTATTAGATAGACAGGGCAATGGCTGCCCCCAACTGTAAAGGGGCCAGCATGCACCATAACACACTTCCCCTGTCCACCTATCAATTGCCAGGGTTTACTTGCCATGTTGTAGCAACCCAACTACCTTCAAGAGTACTTGGACACGAAGGTGTCCTATCCTTGGGACTGTAACCTCAACAATGGCCACCATTATTGATGGTGCTGCTTCAGGAAATAGTCTGCAAGTCAACCAACATCTGTGGATTTGGAATTGGAGTCACATTAGATTGAGATAGACAGATCAAGGAAAGAGAAAGATAAATCTTGTTCGCTACACAGGATGAGGATTTTCTTTTGTACTTTTACATCTATCTATGTCTGAAACAATCTCGAATTGTAACGTGCCATTTTACTATAGTCACATTGGGAGGATGCAAAAGAACGTTTGGGCTTAGTCACATTTATATTGATATTTTATATTTATATATTCTCTGAACATTTGGCATAATTAGGAATTCAAACTGTGGGAAAATAACTTATCTTGGGGTGGGGAGTGGGGGGAGTACTTTCCCTTTCTTATGTAAATCAGGTGGACAGCTAAGAAGGCATGTGCTGCTTGGTTTGGAGAAGTCAGTACTTGTGGAACTCCACTCATTAAGCAACCAATGCTTTATAGATAGCGTGTCAGCCTGGAAGTGGAGAATCAAGCGTGGTGGTCAATTTTAAAGCAGTATGTGCTATAAGTGAAGGAAGCAGAAGTTCTGTGGAACAAGAAGAAATCTTTGTAGTACCTATAAAAGCCTTCATTGTGAAAATCTGTAAGCAGCAAATCCACAATGAGCTGCAGAGTAAAAAGCAGGAAGACAAAAACGATGCTGGAGGTCACAGTTAAGCCATCTGACTCCAATTAACATTTATGCACATGTTCTCATTTGCCTCCAGTGGCAACTCCAGCTGTCCAGATTGAAGTGTGTCTGAAAATCAGAATGGGAAGAGGATGTTGGGTGTGGGTGTGGCAGGGCTAGGAGGTGGTTATACCATGATTGGAATTAAGTTGTGAATCATGACTCCCTGTGTTCCTGTTGTCTTTTCGGTGCAAACAAGGCAGTAGGGACAGGGAAAATTGCCATTATGTTTATATATGCTGGAAGGGCCACGTTTCAAGTTCACAGAACATAAGTTAGATTTTTGTTCAAAAATTCAAGAACAAGATTTTAATTGCAGGCCATCTAACCCATAACATTTTGTTTGCATCAGTCTATACGATTAGCTCCATTTGCACTTCCTCAACATTAGGGAGAGACCTGCAACAGTTTCCAGATGAGTTTTCCAGTTGTTTCCCACAAATTCTTCATATTCTAATCTTAAATCAAAAGAGAGTCAATCTCTAAGTGCATTCACAAATAAAGAGTTAAATATAAAAGCTTACTTTTTTTTAAACTATGAGTACAAGGAACTTCTAGGTGAGAAAGGAAAATAAAACGAAAACTCAGAGTTTCAAGCTTGTTCCCATCTGTAAGCTACCAACAATGTTCTAAATGTTTCTAATTATTTTTCTCTGTGAGGCAACGGATATCTGAAAATTGAATGTTCTTGCCCCCTGCTGTTCAGACTTGGATAAGACCATAAAGTACTTATTGGAAAACATTACATTCTGACTGAGATCAGCAGTGCTTTTCTAGCTGGTAAACTGCATTAGGTCTATAAAAGTGTAAAGATACATCAGTCTGACCAGTTCCAGGCATTAAACTCCCATGTAACTGGAAGCTGAATGTGAAACACTATAATGAAAGAGTGCCAATGATATTAAGGAATTAAAGTTGTCATTTACATGAACTCAAAAATGCTGGGCATTTGCTAACAGAAGTGGCTATTCAATTTAAAATGTGGATTTCTCTGTTGTTTCAATGGGAAAATAACCATAAACTTGGTTATTCTGACAGAAAATTCCAGATCTGATTCATGTTGACTTAACTAATCTTAGTTCAGGTTGTAGTTTCAATATTACACTACCGGTGTGCTAAAGAAAAGAATTGAAATGGCACGAGATTGTGTTGCCTGGTAAAACTCGTCAACTGCTAATAGAATATGTGGACTGGACTAAATCGTAATTAGTTCACTTTTGAAGGAAAGTCACTTTGGCAGGCTATCTATGGAAAAATACCTCATGCTGGATCGTTAAAAAGTGGCTTGAGGAGTAAATGCATTTGCAATACTGGATTAGTAACACAGCTTAAACAGGTAGGGGGAAGAAAAGACTTTAAAAGTGAAAAGTTAAAAGAAATGCACTTTCAGTCTTACCATTGCAGACATGGTCAAGTCTGTAATTAAACAAATTAATAAGATTAGTTAAGTTTCCTCCATACACCTGTGATGGTCTTCAGCTGGTCCAAGTGTCTTCTAATGCATATAATGCAGACTAAACAATACAGACAGATCTAGATTATTTTAACCTTAAGATGCTCTCTCTTTATGACATTTTAACAATTATTTACTTTTACCTTAGCTTTGGCAGAAAGAAGTGTCTAAGATCTCTGTTTACTATGAGTCTACTTGCAATGCAGATTACTCATAGTTCCTGAAATAACAGTAGAGAACAGACATTTTGGTTTTGATTTTTTTTTCATAACTATATAAAGACATGTTCAAACAAGACTGAGGAAATACATTCATTTGACAACTCTTCATCTTAGGATGTGGGTTCGCACATTCCCACACCCAGTTTTCCTCTGAAACTTTCCTTTACCATTTTATTGCTCACAATTTCAAAATGTTACAAATATTTTTGAATGCCTCAATGATGTTAAACTTTTCAATACTTTTGGGAGGAAGTTATAAAGTAGAACAAATACTAATAGAGCTTTTATGCTCAATTATATCCTGAGTAACACCTAATTTTAATAAGGCAGAGTAAGAGATTGTAATTGAAATCACGTAGGCTTCAGCTCTGATCAGAACTTCTGCGAACACTATGAACACTAACAATTTGTTGCTTCTTCCTAGGCAAGTGTTTAGGAGTCTGTAAGTTACGCCATCACATGAGGCATCTTTATCAAGAATTATCCTTGAAATATTCCTTATCTGCATGACTCATGCAGGAGTTGGAGTGTGGGTATTTAGATTTAATTAATAAGACCTGGAATCAAAGACAGTCTTGGTAATGATGACACTGGAATTATTTGTGATTAATCCTACCTTATCGTAACTGTACACAAAGAGGAAACCTTTTTTTTGTATAAGTAGCATATAAGAAATCCTGATCTTTATAAACCTAAAACTAAAGCAGGCCAAGATGGCTCCCAATGTGGCCTCTCTACATCAATGAGACAAAGCAGAGGCTTGGAGACTGCTTTGTAGAGCACCTGTGTTCTGTTCGTGACAAATGAAAATACCTTCCAGTCGTGAGCCATTTCAACTCCCTCTTCCACTCCCTGGGTGACATGTCCATCCTGGGTCTCCTCCAGTGTCACAATGATGGCACGTAGAAACTGGAGCAGCGGCACTTCATTCCTGCTTGGGACCCTACAGCCCAATAGCCTAAATGTGGATTTTACTAGCTTTAAAATCTCTCCACCCAGCCTCATTCCATGACCAACCCTCCCTCTCATCCCCACCTTCTTGACCCTACACAACCAGTCCATCTTCTCTCCCACCCATCCGCTCCCCCCCACCTCACTAACCAATCCCTACCTGCATTCATCTAACGCCATTCCAGCTACCTTCCACACCACCCCCCTCCAATTTACTTCTGAGCTCCTTTCCTCTGATACTGACTGGCCTGCTGTGCTCCTCCAGCTCCACATTGCGTCATCTCTGACTCCAGCATCGACAGCTCTTACCATCTCGGAGTGTGATTCTGATTGTTTGGTTTTGACTTCCATGGAGTGTAACTGTTCTGGCTTAGCATGTATGACCGGTTTGAATGCTGAATGGAACAATTGGAGAAAATATTATGTGATTCATAAGTGTTCCACACATTTAAAAGACTATTGTTCTGTTCCAGGAACCGGATTCTGAACACATGTGGTGGTGGTCCAGGATGAAGCAAAACCATAAGTTCTGGATAAGGTAACCTGACAAGAACCTAATGTACCTGACTGGCACAGTGGCTAGCACTGCTGTCTCACAGTGCCGAGGACTCAGGTTCAATTCCCCCTTCAGGTCCCTGTGTGTGAAGTTTGCATGTTCTCTCCATGTCTGCATTGGTTTCCTCTCCAGTTTCCTCCTACATTTCAAAGATGTGCAGGTTAAGTGGATTGGCCATCAAATTGCCCATCATGCTCAGGGATGTGAGGGGTAGAAGGATTAACCACGGAAATACAGGGTTAAAGGAATGGTGTGGGTCTGGGTATGGACACCCTTCAGAGGATTGTTGTAGACCTGATGGGCCAACTGGCCTGCTTCCACATTGAGGGGATTCTATGATTTTAAAATAGTTAAAGAGTCACTGCTGTCAAGGGCAGAATGTATTTTTTGCAGCTTAAGGGTAGGAAAATCTCCTAAAATTCTTGTACATTCTTGCTGAATTCCAGCAGATATGAACCACAATTTTGGTTGAAATCCTGGTCCAGCACTTTTCTTTCATTTGTGGAATGTGGACATTGCTGATAAGGCCCAAGATTTTCTGCCAATCTAAATGCCTTTGAAACGATGGTGGTTACAAAATTCTTGATATTTTTGCACTGCTAAAGCAGTCTGTCTTTCTCACACTTGCCTCTGGCCAGAAAACCCTTGGTATATCTGGGCCATCCAGACACAAGTGCCCCTAAGATCATCCAGTCAAACCATCAGGACCAATTGACTGTGTTGTCAAAAGGCTCCTTCTACCCCAACTGCAGAACTAGTGGACTACACGAAGAGGGGAACGTATTGGAAGGGACAGGAAGAATAAACTCATTGAGTGCACTTTGGTCATGAATACGATTACGATTGAGAACTACTGGCATGCAAGATAAACTGACTGGTTGTGCTTCTGCATGAATTAGCAATCCAAGGCAGGGCAAGACAAAGCATTGAATTCCCTGTGCATGTAGATGGGTGCTAGGTGAGTGAGTGATAAGAGAGTAACTGAACAGCCTGAAGATGCAGCCTGTTCCAATCTGTAAGCTGGGTGCCTGTCCATGCATGTAAAGTGTCCTTACAGCAGCTTTTCGACATTAGTTTCTAATCTACTTTGCAAGGCAAGTCTGTGCTTCATGAGTATCATGCATGTGCATCAGAGACATGCGGTTACGAATGATGGTCAAATCCCAGAACCAATGACTGTGGATAAATCGTGCATGTGATTTCAACCCATAGTTTCTGCCATAAGATGCTATTCGGTCCTGGGCTACATGGCTGCTCTTCACACCAAGTGGTGAGCTGAAGTTGGCAGGTGCTAGCTCTGATTTCTATGCAAGATTTCTTGGCATTGAGCATGCTTGACATGGCAAGATGAGAAGCTGATTCTTAATGAGGTGAGTTGGGCCATTAATATGGCAGCAATATTAATTAAGCAATAATCCATTTTAATTGGCAATTCATCACTGCCTACTGAGAAACTTGCCTCGACATCCAGAAGAGCATAAAAGATGATCCTGGTGCCAAGATTGGCCTAACCAGACTTCTTGTCCAATTCTGCCACAATTTTTACTACGTTGCTCAGACCTCTAAGATTTCGGCCATTGAAAGATTTGATGATAGATAATTAGTTAATGGAAGTACTGAAAGTATTAGTGATTGGTTTTCAAAATTCTATATATTTCTTTAGGGCAAAAGTGGTGACCATCTTTCAAAGTTTTGCTAATTCTGCTATGGAACCTGCAGATTGAAATGTCGTGAATGTAATCCCATTTTCTAAGAAAGGAGAGAGAGAAAAAAAAGAGAACCCTGATGTCAGTAGTGTGGAAACTACGAGAATGTATTTTAAAGGATCTGATTATTAAATAATAAATTTTGAAAAAATAATTCCATGATTGTTCAGAGGATTTATAAAGGGGAAATGGTATTTGATAAACCTGAATGATTTTTTTTTGAGATTGTTACTAGCTCAGTCAGTAATGGTGAAGCAGTGTATTTGGGTTTTCAAGAAGCTGAAAGTTCAAGAACCAGTGGACACAGTCTCAAGATAAAAGGGAAGCTGTTTGGGACTGAGATGAAAGGAACATCCTCACTCAGGGTGGTAAATCCTTCAAGTGCTCTACCACAGAGGGCTTTGGAAACTTAGTTATTAAACATGTTCTTGACAGAGATTAATAGATCACAAGGGATATGGAAATAGCTCAAGAATACAGTGTTGACATTGATGATCACGATTCAGAATGGCAGAGCTGGCTCAAGGGGCTGGATGGCCTACTCCTTTTCCTGTGTTCTCCAAAGAACTACAAGACATTAGTTAAACATGATTTACCTTTCACATATCCATATTGACTTGAAATTTTAGAAGTGCCCAAGTTTAATATCTTTAATAATAGTTGTAATATCTTCTATATGAGAAATGTTAAGCTAACTGACCAATAGTTTCCTTATTTCTGTCCCCTGCCATTTAAATAAAAAAGTTACATTCACGATCTTCCAATTTAGTGGAACCTTCCCTGAATCTAGGGAATTTTGGAAAATTAAAATCAACACATCAACTTTTTCACCAGCACATCTTTTCAGGCATTACAACAAAGTCCATTAGAACTTCAGGATTTGTCAGAATGTAACTCTAACAATTTACTCAACCCCACTTCCCTGGTGATTGTAATTTACTTTAGCTCTTTAGTCATTCGCCAGCTCTCCAGCTGACATGCAAGAGCTCTGTCACTTACAATGTGTAACCCTGAGTTTTCCAGGATTGATCTCACCGAAATTCTCTACAATTGCAGCAAGACTTCCTTATTCTTGGACACCAATCTCCCTGCAAAGGGAAATAAACAACTATTCCTTAATGGCTTCAGAGATAATGGGAACTGCAGATGCTGGAGAATCCAACATTACAAAGTGTGGAAATGGATGAACACAGCAGGCCAAGCACAATCTTAGGAGCACAAAAGCTGATGTTTTGGGCCTAGGCCCTTCGTCAAAAAAGCTCTTGTGCTCCTAGGATGCTGCTTGGCCTGCTGTGTGCATCCAGCTCCACACTTTATTCCTTAATGGCTTGCTGCACATGCATGCTAATTTTCTGCCATCTTTGTTTTCTGTTTCTCTGAACAACATTTACAAGTTTCATGCCTTTTAAAAGACATTTTCTGCTATTTCATTTTATGAACAAAAGGAATAAACTCACATTTTCAAATATGATATTCCACCTGTCCCCTGTTGCTGATTGACTTCGCCTGTCTTTATTTACAGTTCCCTTGTATCCTCCTCACAGCTTGGATTCCCACTTAGCTTTGCATCATCAGGAAACTGAGATATATTGTTCCTGATCTCCTTATTTAATTCATTATTTTAGGTTGTAAATAGAAACGCCCTTATTGTGATTCTTGCGGCACTCCACTTGTTACTGTCTGGCAAATTTAAGATATTCCATTTTTTTCTATGCTTTACTTCCGCTTTGTTAATCAACCTTCTATCCATGCTAATATGTTACTGTGAAATCCATGCATCTCTACTTTCCACTTTTTTCCCTTACATCTCAGTATGCCATATCCACTGGCTCCCCTTCGGCATTATATCGTCCAAAGCTCAGATAGATTATCAAACATGATGTTCCTTTTACAAAACCATGTTATCTGTGAATCATGGAGTCAAGCATGGAAAAAATGTCCTTTGGCCGAACATAACCGTGCTTGTCATCCAGCAAGCATCTATTCTAATCCCATTTCCCAGCACTTGGCCCCTAGCCTTGTATGCTTTGGCGTTCTGCGTGTTCATCTGAATACTAAATATCTTGAGGGTATCTGGTCATACTGTGATTTTCTACATCCATTAAGACTTCCATAAATAATAGAATCCAGAACTATCCTGACACAGGTTAGTAGTACAGTAAAACATTCTTTTCTCTCAGACCCTTGGACTGATAGACATTCATAGCGAAGGAGGCCATTCAGCCCATCATGTCTATACAGGTCAACAAAAAATACACATCCCATTTCCCAGCTTTTGGCCTGAAGCCCTGGAGGCCAAGACAACTGAAATAAATATCAAAATACTGTTTAAAAAGCCACAAGACATTCCAATTCAACCAACATTTCAAGCAGTGAGTTCCAGACTCCCATCACCCTCTAACTGAAAAACATTCTGCTCAACTCTCCTCTTAGCCTCCTACCTTTTATTTTAATCTATGCTCCTTGGCTATTGACCCCTCTACTACTGGAAAAAAGTGCCCTCTTATTGTCCCTATACGTACCCCTCAGTCTCATACATCTTCTATCAAGTTCCTTCTCAACGTTCACTGCTCCAAAAGAAAATAATCCCAGTATTTCTAATCTTTCCTTGTGACTAGACGCTCAATCTCAGGCAGCATCCTGGCAATTCTCCTCTGGAGCCTCTCTTGTAGACTGACATTCTTTCCATAACGTGGTCACCAAACCACACATGACATTTCAGTTGTGGCCTAACCTGAATTTTATATCATTCCTGCTCTGTATACTATGCCACGGTTTATCAAGGCAAGTATCCCAAATGCTTCCTTAACCATCTTCTCTACCTGCCTCACTACCTTCAGAAATCTGTGGCTATGCACAACAAGTTCCCTCTGACTTTCAATACTTTCCAGGGTCCTACTATTCCCTTGCTTTGTTATCCCTCCTTAAGATATCACCACACAGTTTTCCAAGTTGACTTCTGTTGGTCACTGTTCTGCCCTGCCCACTAGTCTGCTGATAGTCTCCTACAGTTTACCGCAGTCCTCCTCAGTACTTATCACCCTACCAATTTTCATGTCATCTGCAAACTTGTTCATCATGCCTCCTACAATTAAGTTTAAATCATTAACATACACCCCACAAACGGCAAGTGCCACATCACCAAGCCCTGCAGAATCCCACTGGAAACAGACTTTTAGTTACAGAAACATCCCTCGATATCATTCTCCGCTTCCTGCCTCTCAGCTAATCTTCACTCCAACATGCTACTTTGCCTCAGATCCCATAAACTTTTATTTTCTTGACCAGTCTACCATGAGGGACGTTATCAAAACCTTTACTAAAGTCTATGTAGTCCACATCAAATGCATTAGCCTCATCAACACTCCTGGTTACGTGCTTCATAAGATCTATCAAATTTGTCAACACAAACTTCCCTTAACAAATCCGTATTGCCTATCCTTGATTAATCCATGTCTTTCCATTTTCAGGTATATTCTGCCCTTCAGAGTTATTTCCAATAACTTCCCCACCATCGAGGGTAGACTGACAGGCCTATAATTTCCTGATCAATCCATTCTTCCTTTTTTCCTTAAAATAATGGGACACTGTTAGTATTACACCAGTCCTTTTGCACCTAATCTGTGGAGAGAGAGGATTTGAAAACTGCTGCCAGGGTGCCTGAAATCTCTTTCCTTGTCTCCCTCAGTAAATGGGGACACATCTCATCCAGGCCTGTGAATTTCTGTCTTTCTAAGGCTGGTAATTTTGCTAGTAACTCCTTTCTATTTATTTTAATTTCTTCTAATATTTCACAACCCCTCACCTTGATGTCTTTCCTTTCGTGAAAAATGTTCACATTTTTGAATTTGTTTACTTCCAAACTGCTGGCAACATTCCAGAAGGCAGGAAATTTCAGAAAATCAGATCTGGTGCATTAACTATCATTGCAACTATCTCTTTTAGAACCCTAGGGTGTAGGCCATAACATCCTTCCTAGCTGTTAAATTTTACTCCCCTAGGATTCTTCCATCTGTTCTCCGCTGATTTTCGCTATCCTAATTCTCACATTCCTCTTAGCCCCTGGCTGACCCTTTGTTTTGGACTGCAACTTGGGTCTTCTAATGTGAAGGCAGACACAAATTATTTGCTTAATGTCTTTGCCACTTGCTCAATCCCAAATAATTTCTCCTGTTGCTTCCAATGGAAAAATGTTTACATCGACAACTCTTTTTATATACTTGTAAATGTTCTTACAATAAAATTGCAATTGTATCATTTAGATTATTCTAATTTCCAATTTTTCCCTCTTTATCAACATTTTAGTGGTTGGTTCCTAAAACAAATCTAGTCCTCAGACTTACCACTATTTTTTGCACCATTATAAAGCTTCCATTTAAAATAAAATGAATACATAATAAGCCACAGATTAATCTTTATTTCTCAATGGAACATACTTCTGTTGAATATCCTCACTTGTTTCTTCAAATGGTTATCACAGTTTATTTACTTGCATACTCTGAGTTTATTTTCCCAAACAATCTTAGCCACCGCTCCCCTCATACTTATGTTATCAGCTTTGTTATACTTAAGTTTAGAAAGTCTGAGGATGTCAATCAGGGATTTTGACAATGGTGGTGCTGCTGGAATGTCAAGGGGACACGGTTAAATTCTTTCTTGATGGGGATAGTCATTGCCTGGTACATGTGTGGTGCAAATATTACTTGCCACAATCAACCTAAGCCTGAATGTTGTTGAAATCTTGTCTCAGGTATGGACAGCTTCACCTTAAAAAGAATTATGAGCAGTTCCATTCCTTCTATATACCTGGATCAGTTACGAATTATTTTGTGAACATTTTCAAGTGGTACCATTTACCAACAGGACTCTAAATCATTATATATATACACATAATACATTAGTACACTTGTATCACTTGTAGAGATAATAGGAACTGCAGATGCTGGAGAATCCAAGATAACAAGGTGTGGAGCAGGATGAAAACAGCAGGCCAAGCAGCATCTCAGGAGCAGGAAAGCTGATGTTTCGGGCCTAGACACTTCATCAGAAATGGGGAGGGGAAGGGGGTTCTGAAATAAATAGTGAGTGAGGGGGAGACAGATCAAAGATGGATAGAGGAAAAGATAGGTGGAGAGGAGACAGACAAGTTAAAGAGGTGGGGATGGAGCCAGTAAAGGTGAGTGTAGGTGGGGAGGTACAGAGGAGATAGGTCAGTCTGGAGAGAATGGACAGGTCAAGGGGGTGGGATGAGGTTAGGAGGTAGGAAGTGGGGGTGTGGCTTGTGGTGAGAAGAGGGGATAGGTGGAAGAACAGGTTAGAGAGGCGGGGACGAGCTGGGCTGGTTTTGGGATGCAGTGGGGGGAGGGGAGATTTTGAAACTTGTGATATCCACCTTGATACCATTGGCCTGCAGGGTTCCCAAGCGGAATATGAGGTGCTGTACCTGCAACCTTCGGGTGGCATCGTTGTGGCACTGCAGGAGGCCCAGGACTGTCATCTGAGGAGTTGAAATGGTTCACGACTGGGAGATGCAGCTGTTTATTACGAACCAAGCGTAGGTGTCCTGCAAAGCGGTCCCCAAGCCTCTGCTTGGTTTCCCTGACGTAGAAGAAGCCACAACGGGTACAGCAGATGCAGTATATCACATTAGCAGATGTGCAAGTGAATCTCTGCTTGATGTGGAAGTTCTTCTTGGGGCCTGCGATGGGGGGGGTGAGGGAGAAAGTGTGTGGGCTGGTGTAGCATTTCCTGCGGTTGCAGAGAAAAGTGCCGGGTGTGGTGGGGCCAGAGGGGAGTGTGGAGTGGACAAGGGAGTCACGGAGAGAGTGGGCTCTCCGGAAAGCAGACGAGGGTGGGGAGGGAAAATTGTCTTTGGTGGTGGGGTCGGATTGTAGATGGCGGAAATATCAGAGGATGATGCGTTGGATCCAGAGGTTGGTGGGTGGTATGTGAGGACGCGGGGGATCCTGTTTTGGTTGTTATTGCGGAGATGGGATGTGAGGGATCAGTTGCAGGAAACGTGGGAGACACGGTCAAGGGTGTTCTTGACCGCTGCGGGGAGTAGTTGCGGTCCTTGAAAAATGAGGACATCCGAGATGTATGGGAGTGGAATGCCTCATCCTGGGAGCAGATGTGGCTGAGGCAAAGGAATTGGGAATAGGGGATGGCATTTTTGCAGGAAGGTGGGTAGGAGGGGGTGTATTCTATGTAACTGTGGGATTCAGTGGGCTTGAAATGGATATTGATTTCTAGGTGGTTGCCCGAGATGGAGGCAGAGACATCCAGGAAGGTGAGGGAGATGTTAGAGATAGTTCTTCCTGGACCTCTCTGTCTCCATCTCAGGCACCACCTAGAAACTGATATCCATTTCAAGCCCATCGCCTTCTTCAATCCGCACCACCTCCTCCCTATTTATTTCAGAACCTTCTTCCCCTTCCCCATTTCTGAAGAAGGGTCTAGGCCCGAAACGTTAGCATTCCTGCTCCTAAGATGCTGCTTGGCCTGCTGTGTTCATTCAGCTCCACACCTTGTTATCACTATATAGGTACACTTGGCTGGTTAAAGCCCTACATAAAAATAACATTTGTGTTCACATGCATCTTCGAGAACTGCAGTATTAACTTTTCATGTACCAGATGTCTAATCAGAGTTATTTATTACGTAATTTCCAGCTCACATGTAATCAGTTTTTAAAAAAAATTTCTACTTTCCTTTACCTGTGGGTTAGGCAATTTCTTTTCCTGCCATCCCTATATCTGTTTTCTTCTAGACACTGTCATCCAATTAGGATAACACATTTCTGAAATTTCTGCTGCATTATATACTTTCCTTCTATAGTTCAAATATTTTATTTCCAGTTCGATTCCCTACAGCGTGGAAGCCAGCCATTTGGTCATGAAGTCCATCCCAACCCTTTGAATAGTATCCCACCCAGAATCACCCTATCCCTATAACTGTGCGTTTTCCATGGCTAATCCATTTAGCCAGGACATTCTGGATACCATGGGGCAACTTAGCATGGCCAATCTACCGAATCTGCACATCTTTGGACTGTGGGAGGAAACCAGAGGAAATCCATGCAGATATAGGGAGAATGTATAAACTCCCCACAGACAGTTGCCCAAGGGTAGAATCAAACCCGGGTCCCTGCCGCTGTGAGGCAGCAGTGCTAATCACTGAGCCATTGTGCTGCCCATAGTTCATATAATCTAGATCCTTCTGCAAATTTTGCTCTTCTTTAGACCCCCAACATTTGCTAATGAGCTGGATATCTGTTCTATATATTTTGCTGAGTTACTGTGGTCAGACTTGCTTTTTCTCTACCTTCTATTAAACAATCAACAATAAGTTATTTATGATATGGTTTATTCTAACCTCTGCCATTCCTTTAATTATCTATTTTAAGTAATTATTTATAGATGTTCTTATTTACTGTTGTTCAATTGTAATTTCTTTGTTTTCATTTTTCTCCTCTTTCTTTCCCTTTCAAAGCACTGAGTCATGTTGGAGAGTTTCCCAGAGATCCTAACATTCTTCCATGATCTCACCCGAAGAAGCTGTGAACTATATAAAGACGTGTGAATATTGAAAGTCAGCAAGCTGTTCAACTGCAGGGAGCTGTGAAACTAAATGTAATCCTTCCCTCCCATTCAACATCCACACAGAGGCATGTTCTAGCAGAGGTCATGCAAGAAAAATCAAGAGCAGAGATTTTGTTTCCTTCCTAAGTTATGAAACTAACTACCTTCACAATTGTGGGCCAAGGTCAGCTAAATATGTTGTTATATTATAATACAAATCTATAATTCACTACGGTGCACATAATGACGAAGAGCCAATTTTCCATTCTGCTGTCTCTACCCACCTCCACCCACCACTTTGCTAACCCCTGTTCCTTATCTTTTCTAATGTGGCTATGTTAAGAGAGCTGCCACAAGTGATTGTACAAAACTTTCCATGAATATTGGGTCGCCTTAGGATGTTCCCTTTTGGAAGGAAAAATTGATGAATTCAAATGGTCATCTGTTCAAAATGGAATGATGACACAAGAGCTCTTACACTTACATCCAGACTGGGAACAATGAGGTTATAAATTTTTTTCCAAAGCAATTTTATTTGCTCATAAACTCTAAACAGTTTATTGCCAAAAGCGACATCTGGAAAAAATACACTAGGAAAATTGGCTTCCCTGAAAGGCATTGTTCCCTGTTGTATTCAATAGACAATAGACAATAGGTTCTGGAGTAGGCCATTCATTATGGTTATGGCTGATCATCCACAATCAGTATCCTGTTCCTGCCTTATCCACATAAACCTTGATTCCACTATCTTTAAGAGCTCTAGCTATCTCTTTCTTGAAAGTATCCAGAGAGTTGGCCTCCACTGCCTTCTGGGGCAGATCATTCCATATATCCACCACTCTCTGGGTGAAGAGGTTTTTCCTCAACTCTGTTCTAAATGGCCTATCCCTTATTTTTAAACTGTGTCCTCTGGTTCTGGACTCACCCATCAGCGGAAATATGCTTCCTGCCTCCAGAGTATCCAATGCTTTAATAATCTTATATGTCTCAATCCCATGTCCCCTCTCATCCTTCTAAACTCAAGAGTATACAAGCCCAGCCGCTCCAATCTTTCAACATATGATAGTCCCGCCATTCTGGGAATTGACCTCGTGAACCTACGCTGCACTCCCTCAATAGCAAGAATGTCCTTCCTCAAATTTGGAGACCAAAACTGCACACAATACTCCAGGTGCAGTCTCACCAGGGCCCTGTACAGCTGCAGAAGGACCTCTTTGCTCCTATACTCAATTCCTCTTGTTATGAAGGCCAGCATGCTATTAGCTTTCTTCACTGCCTGCTGTACCTGCATGCTTGCTTTCATTGACTGATGTACAAGAACACCTAGATCTCGTTGTGCTTCCCCTTTACCTAACTTGACTCCATTGAGATAGTAATCTGCCTTCCTGTTCTTGCCACCAAAGTGTTTAAACGCATATTTATCCACATTAAACTGCATCTGCCATGCATCCGTCCACTCACCTAGCCTGTCCAAGTCACCCTGTATTCTCATAACATCCTCCTCACATTTCACACTGCCACCCAACTTTGTGCATTCAGCAAATTTGCTAATATTACTTTTAATGCCTTTGTCTATATCATTAATATATATTGTAAACAGCTGCGGTCCCAGCACCAAGCCTTGTGGTACCCCACTGGTCACTTCCTGCCATTCCGAAAGGGACCCGTTTATCACTACCTCTGACGGCATAATAAACTGGACCTTGTAAATAAAATGGCCTTTGATATTTAGCTTAGAAAATGGAGCACCATAGAATGAGCTTTATAATATTTCAAGTAACACTATTTCGTTTCCAAAGTTAGTAAGAATAAATATGTTCCAAATTAGATTGTAATCTGTTTTAGCTCCTCAAAAAATAACGCACAAGGCAAAGATAACAAAGTATAGAGCTGGATGAACACAGCAGGCCAAGCAACATCAGAGGAGCAGGAAAGCTGAAGAAGAGTCTAGGCCCGAAAGGACAGCTTTCCTGCTCCTCTGATGCTGCTTGGCCTGTTGTGTTCATCCAGCTCTACACCTTGTTACCTTAGATTCTCCAGCATCTGCAGTTCCTACTATCTCTGAAACATACAAGACAATGGTTTTTAAACATGTTGTCCCAGAATTTTCTTTTGCCCTGCTCCAATGCGAATAAATGCAGTCAAACAGGATTGTTCAGCTGGCATTACTTGTACTTGTACTGGTACTGTGATCCTATCAACTTCACTGCATCTGCAATTTTATGAGAAACATGTCATTTTAGAAAGAAATCATATTTTATGCTTCATGAATCACTTGGATATAGGAAAGACTGCTTCAAACTTTGGGGGCAAATTTTATGAGGCCTGAAAGCTTAGGAAACACTGAAGTCTTGGAAACATGGAACAATAGGACACATGGAAGTTGGGGTGACTCGTGAGTTGGGATTTGAAATTTCACATTTAACGCTGGATTCAAATTTAGAAATGATCTCAACGATATGTTTGTGGCAAATCATGAATAAAGTGAAACCAATATAATTTGAATTACTTACAAATGAAATTTGAACTTGAAAACACCTGTGCCAACTTTGTACTCTCAATAAGTCATACATTAATCACAATGGAGTTGAGTAGGAAAGCTGTAGCTGTGACTGTGACACAAGACCATTCTGTTGTCCAGGAGGCTGTTCAATAACTCACCCATATCTGCTGTGTTGCAACAGTGGCTTCACCGCTAAACAGCTTTCCCTGCCACCTCCCAACTATTCAAATAACCAGCACTCAATGTTAATTGGAATCGGATGGGAACTATTAATAAGCAAGAGAGTGCAGTAGAACCTATTTTCTGTTCTTCCATAAGAATGGCAGTCCATGGTTAAAATTCCACCCCTTGATACTCCTCCACATGACACTTCAGTGATACTAACAATATGGTAACGGGTCAACTAAGGTACTGTAGAACTCACCATATTTTGGATTAAATGGTAAAGTAAATTCTTGGGCTATGAGATTATTCCTAAAAGATATGCACTGAATTTAACCCAGAATCAAATAACTTGGCATGCCTGAGAATTTTATGAAGTGGAGCAATGTTACTGAATCAAGCTGCACAATGATTTAGTGACTTTTTTTTACCTAGTCTGATTTCAGTTATGTGATTAAAACAAGTTGCAACAAACTGAGGAATAGGTGCTCCGAGTTCCATTCACTTGTCACCTTTGCTGGCCTACTTTGGCTTGAAGTCAAACAACATTTCTATTTTAAGTTCTAATATTTGTTTTCAATTCTTTCTACAGCTGCTCCTATCTCTGTAATATAATTTCCATATTCTTCATGAGTTTTATGGTTACTTAATTCTGGCCTCTTGCACCATCCTGATTTTAATTCCTTAACCATTGGCGGCTGTACCTTCATTTGCTGAAGCTCTAACCTCTGAATTCCTTTCGCACATCTCTCCACCTCTGTACTTGTTGCCTTTCTTTAAGACATTCCTTATAACTTCCTTCTGATATCCAGCTAACCAAATGATACAGAGCCAAGATTGCAAACTTGGATTACATGGTACCTGACCACATAAATGTTAATCACTCAAGGAAAAGAAAGCACAGAAAAGCAAAGTGTTCTCTGACTAGGGTTATTTGAGGCAAAGTACTTTAACTTACATATGGGAGGCAGAGCTGATAGAAGCATTGTAGAACTTTGTTCAAAGGATCTTTCTGGTAAGGGTCCACAGTGCTTGTTTGGTCATTTGTGTTAGAGAAGAACCACCTGGTAAGCTAATAAAAGTAGGCTCTTATCTTAAAAAGGTGGTGTTTATTTATGAAATGTTACGTTGCTATATTAAATATTGTTCTTGAGGCTATGGGGGAAACCTTGATGTTAGTTAGGTCTTACTTTTTTGAGATTCAAAGCAGAGCTGTCCCCAAGCCCATGTGATATCATCACATTGGGTGGAGCATAATGCACTCCTTCGCATTGACACTTTCAGACTCCTCTGGCCTTACATAGGATTTCTCTTGAAGCTTTTTGCCCATTATGAATATCTCACACTTCTGTATAAAATTACAGACAGAATCATAAAGGGGTTGTGGGCTACAATAAGTTTTGTGGAAAACTGGATGAGAAATCTGACATGGCCAATTTTGATGTTAGCTGCCTGTTGTTTGATTATTTATGCTTTTCGTAAAGGATGTGGTGAGTTTCTCATAAGGTGTGGTGAGCTGCCAATTAAAGAAAATTATTGCTTATTAAACATCTTGCTCACAGCCTAACTTGCCTCATTAATATTTAGCTCCCTAGCTTAGTAAACTCATGAAACAAGGTGAACATTGAGAAAATTCCACATGGAGAGTACCTGCTGAATTCGGTTCACTACTTGCACCAAATGACCACCATGTTGCACACTGGGCACCATTGTTGTAGGGCATTCTCCCTCAGCATTGGCGAAATGCACATCTCCGATATGTGCCAACCTCTAAGAACCTTCATGGCATTTACTCAAACAACTTACAGCACCCTTGTGCACCAGCAACTATCATTAATGATGCTGCAACAAGGATAATGCGGTCAGGAACACACATCCAATTTATGGGCTGGACCAGGCTGCATCTCTGGACCTTTCACTTATTGTCATAGCACAACTGTAAAAAATTGAAACCCTAGCACTGAGCCCCGTGGAACAGTGTTCATTTCATTTTGCCAATCAGAAAAAGTTCCATTTACATTTGTTCCGTGCTTTCTTCAAACTTACCAATCTTCTGCCATGAGAGAGTTTCCTGCTTACAGCATCTCTTAGTTTTTGAATAAACAAGTTACATTAACTATTTTCCATTCTAATGCAATCTTCCCCGAATCTAGGAAACTTCAGAAAATTAGAACCAATGCATCAACTGTCTCACTAGTCAGTTCTTTTATGATGCTACAATGAAGTCAGTCAAGACCTTGGAATTTGTCAGTATGCAACTTCAACAATTTTCCCCAACCCTCTGGTAATTGTAACTTCCTTTAGTTCCTCCCTTCTTTCTATTTCATCATTTACAGCTATTTGAGTCCTCTTCAATGAAACCTGCTGCAAAATACCTGTTCAATCATCTGCCATTTCCTTACTTCCCATCATTAATTCCCCAGACTCACTTTTTATATAACCATACAGCAATATAGATGTAGTTTATTCAATGATAGCAAACAAGCACAATGTACATTGATTTCATAGAGGTTGTTGTTGAGACTAAGAGGGAGATTGAGATGTTACGTCCTACTCCTTCGAGGTCTAAAGTTATCCTCCCTTCTGAGGTTTATGTACCTTCATCTTATTGCTCAACACATTACACAGAATTAAACATTTCAGACCCTTAGATCCTTATGTAACTATTCCCAAGTCTGGTGGAGAAAATGGTAGGCTCGCACTACTCAGGCCTGTGAAAACCATAAATTTCACTGTTAGTTATGAGATTTTCAATCTCTTTTGAGATCCCCAGCGACCATACCTAAAACTAAATTCTGCCGCTGCACTTGGTGATCTGCTAATGTTCTCGTTGTTCCTTGTCTTGTCATTGAATCCATACAGTGTGGAAACAGGCCATTTGGCCCAACAAGTCCTCACCGACCCTGCAAAGAGCATCCCACCCAGACCTACCACCCTATACTGTCCCTGTAACCCTGCATTTCCTGTCGCGTATGCACCTAACCTACACATTCCTGAACTATGGGCAATTTAGCATGGCCAATCCACCTAAATTGCACATCTTTGTACTGTGGGAGAAAACCAGAGCACCTGGCAGAAACCCCACGCAAACAGAGGGAGAACATGCAAACTCCACACAGTCACCCAAGGTTGGAATTGAACCTGGGCCCCTGCCACTATGAGGTAGCAGTGCTAACCAATGAGCCACTATACCACAGTGTCCTGTCCTGCAAGAATCTGGAACAACAAGCCTTTCACTATACATCAGTAGGCCACCTATGATCAGGAAATGCTGTTGCTGCTCAAAATAGGGTTTCATGGCTAACGGTCTGGCCAATATGCAGCACAATACTGACAAGAATTCTTGGTCTATCTTCCATTTCTGATGTGTTTACAGAACCTTATTTTGGCTTGCTGGACACAGTGCCAATATGGTCTGCATGCATGACTCAATTTCATAAATGACTGTACATCTTGCCTGGCAATGCTGTTAACTGTCACACTAGAGAGTGCATTGTCTCTAGTTTTCCCAGCATATTTCATAGGTAACTATGGAAGCATCCTTTCAAACTTTTTTTTCATTTAATAGAGAGGCCAGTGGCTTGCGGTCTGTCTCTGAGTAATTTCAGGGCAAGGATGCAGTCTGTAAATGTCTCTCAAGCTCATGTAACTGAAAGAGTCTCCTTGTTTGTGACTGCATACTGTGTCTCTGCATCTGACAATGTTCATGAGGCATAGTACAGTGATTTCCAACTCCCATCTGGTTGCTGCTGGAAAAGTACAGATCTGAAGCCTATAGCTGAAGCATCAGCAGAAGCATCATGTAGTTCCACTGTTATAGGTTATAAACTACATTTCTTCAATTATTATACACTTTATGATAACATTATGCTACTCTCAATATCAAAGTAAAATTATTCAAATTTCCATTGGCACAAATATCTTCATACCACACAGCTATTTAAATCCTTCACTCCTGGGATGCAGGTATGCCACTGGTTGGCCAACATTTTTTTGCTCATCCCGAGTTAGCCTTGAGAAAGTGGTGGGAAGTGGTTGGAAGCCATGGATTTTATTGAGCCACAATATCCATGGAAGTCAGCATGTTTTGGGAAGTTATCCTCATAACATCAGTTCCAACATCAGCCTTATTTCTCCTTAAAGACTTGTCTCAGGAGTCCTGTTCAGCAAACATTTTGCCAAGTGGTTCACCTGAAGAATCTTAGCAGGTCACGAACTGATATTGGAGGGGGGAATTTCTTAATGAGTTTTGTTTTCTGTGGGTCTGTCATTATTTCATCATTGTTGGCAATGTGTGCCAAGAAGTGAAGGATAGCATTCAGTCTGTGATGTTTCAAGACTGCACACTGGTCTGATCATGTTTAGCGTCTGTTTTCCCATGTATTACTGTATCATCTTTGTGGAGAATGTTGGACATAGTCTGATGAAAATATCTGGGCTGAAGTGATTCCAAATTTGAGACTGTTGAAGCCACTCTCACAAATGGAGCTATAAAAGTGGTAAGCCATGTTGATTGCTTGTCCAATGGCACCAGCCAGAACCCATTATTGGTATCGAGCATAGTGAGTTCTTTACTTTTGGTTAATTTGGCTAAACCCTCACCTATCGGAGATATAAGGTTGATTTCTCTACCTTGTTGAGCTGTGTAAGGTCAACACAAATTTGAATGGACAATGAGTACAGTGCCAACGCAAACACCACTTGTTATCAGGAAAATTCAGCCCATTCTCATTAAAACTCCTCAAGTTTTTCATTAAAAATTGCGCAATATTTCTGGGTGTAAGAAATAATGGCTGTACTGTGATACTGTATTCAGTATTACCTTCGCTCATCCTTTAAACAATCAACAATCTGTACCAAAAAAGCTCTTAGTTTTACTGATTAATTTCACTGGCCTTTCAAAAAGGTTGAGTTCAAGTCATGCATTCCTAATCAAGTGTGATAATTCTCAATTGTGAAGTAAGTATAAGTTATGTGCTGTCTGGCATCCGTTGTGTTGCAGAGTTGGTTACAGCATACCTCTAATCTTAAGATCAATACCTCTTGGACCATGTAGTCCCAGTGTTATAGGTTATAAACTACATTTCTTCAATTATTATACACTATGTGACAACATTATGCCACTCTCAATATCAAAGTAAAATTATTGAAATGTCCATTGGCACAAATATCTTCATATCACACAGCTTTTTAAATCCTTCCGTCCTGGGATGCAGGTATGCCACTGGTTGGCCAACTTTTTTTGCTAATCCTGAGTTGGCCTTGAGAAAGTGGTGGCAAACTACCTTACTGAATCACTACAATCCACATGCTGTAGTTGACAAACAATGCATTTAGTGAGGGAATTCCAGGATTTTATTCCAGCAACAGTGAAGGAATGGTGATATATTTCCAAGTCAGGATGGTGTATGACTTGGAATGGAACTTGCAGGTGGTGGTGTTCCCAGGTATCTGCTGCCCTTGATCTTCTAGTTAGAAGTGATTTTGGGTTTAGGAGGTGCTGTCTCAGGATCTTTGGCGAATATCTGCAGTGCAATGTGTCGATAGTAAACATTGCTGTTACTGAGCGTCAGTGGTGAAGGATGTGGATACTTGTTGATTTGCTGGCAATCAAGCTGGCTGCTTTATCCTGGATAGTGTAAAACTTCTTGAGCTTGTTGGAACTTCACTCATCCAGGCGAATGGGGAACATTCCATCACACTCTAGCCTTGTGCATTGTGGACAGTGGACAGGCTTTGGGAAGTTAGAAAGTGAGTTACTTGCCATAGTATTCCCAGCCTCTGACCTGTTCTTGTAGCCAGTGTTTATGTAGTGAGTCCGATAGTTTCTGGTCAATGCTAACCCCTAGGGTGCTAATGAGTGTGGATTCAGTGATAGCGACACCTTTGAATGTCAAGGACCAGTGGTTAAATTGTCTCCTATTGGAGATAGTCATTGCCTGGCATTTGTATGGTGTGACTGTTACTTCCCACTTGTCAGCCCAAATCTGGATATTGTCCAGGACTTAGTAGGAACAGCTGATGCTGGAGAATCCGAGATAACAAGGTGTAGAGCTGGATGAACACAGCAGGCCAAGCTGCATCAGAGGAGCAGGAAAGCTGACGTTTCTGCTCTGGACCAATCTTCAGAAATGGGGGAGGGGAAGGTGACTCTGAAATAAATAGAGAGGGGGAAGGCAATGATAGAGGGTGGACAAAGGAGCAGGTAGGTGGAGAGAAGACAGACTGGTCAAGGACGTGAGGATGGAGCCAGTAAAGGTGAGTGTAGGTGGGGAGTTGGGATGGGTTGACCTGTCCGTCTTTCTTTGACTGACCAAACACCATCTCAACTCCCCACCTACACTCATCTTTACTGGCTCCATTCCCGTCTCCTTGACCTGTCTGTCTTCTCTCTATCTATCTGCTCCTTTATCCATCTTCCATCGTTTCCATCCCCCGCTCTCTATTTATTTCAGAGTCCTTTTCCCCTCCCCCATTTCTGAAGAAGGGTCCAGACCCGAAACATCAGCTCTCCTGCTCCTCTGATGTTGCCTGGCCTGCTGTGTTCATCCAGCTCTACACCTTGTTATCTCATTGTCCAGGACCTGTTACATCTGAGCACAGAATGCAGAGTTGAAAATGGTACTAAACATGTGCAATCATTGGTGAACATCCATATTTCCGATCTTACAAAGGAAGGAAGGTAACTGATGAAGCAAGTGAAGATGGTTGGGGTCAGGTCAGAAACAGGAGAGGAGAGGTCACACTGCACACCTCTCCTCTCCTGTTTCTGACCTGACCCCAACCATCTTCACCTGCTTCATCAGTTACCTTCCTTCCTTTGTAAGATCGGAAATATGGATGTTCACCAACTGATGAAGCAGGTGAAGATGGTTGGGGTCAGGTCAGAAACAGGAGAGGAGAGGTCACACTGCTGGGAGTTTGTTATAGGCCTCCGCAAAGTTTCAGGGATGTGCAGGAGAGGATTGGCAAAATGATTCTGGGCAGGAGTGAAAAGAACAGAGTGGTCATTATGGGAGACTTTAACTTCCCCCAACAGTTTTTGTCCAATGTGTGCAGGAGGGTTCCTGACACCGTGTGTCGAAGGGCCGACAAGAGGGGAGGCCACACTGGATCTGGTACTTAGTAATGAACCAGGCCAGGTGTTTGATTTAGTGGTAGATGAGTATTTTGGAGAGAGTGACCATAATTAGGTTACATTTAGTTTAGCGATGGAAAGGGATAGGAACATGCCACAGGGCAAGACTTATAGATGGGGGAAGGGCAACTATAATACAATTAGGCAAGACTTACGAGGGAATGGGGTAGCAAAATGCAGGGGATGGGGACAATCGAAACTTAGAGCTGGTTTAAGGAGCAGATATTGTGTGTCCTTGATAGGTATGTCCCTGTCAGGAAGGGAGGAAGCGATAAGGTAAGGGAGCCGTGATTTCCTAAAGAAATTGTATCTCTTGTTAAGTGGAAGAGGGAGGCTTATGTGACGTTGAGATGAGATGGTTCAGATGAGGCAATGGAGAGTTACGGATTAGCTAGGAAGGATTTAAAGAGAAAGTTAAGAAGAGAAAGGAGGGGTCATGAGCATTCATTAACAGGAAGAATAAAGGAGAACCCTAAAGCTTTCTATAAGTATGTGAAGAATAAAAGGATGACTAGGGTATGAATAGGGCCAGTCAAATACAGAAGTGGGAAGTTGTGTGTGGACCCAGTGGAGATCAGAGAGGTGCTAAATGAATATTTCTCATCTGTTTTCACTCAGGAAAAGGAAAATATTGTAGATGAGAAGACTGAGATCTGGGCTATTAGACTTGAAAGGATTGAGGTTAATAAGGACGAGGTCTTATCAATTCTAGAAGGTGTGAAGGTAGATAAATCCCTTAGGCTGGATGGGATTTTTCTGAGGATTCTCTGAGAAGCTAGGGAGGAGATGGCAGAGACTTTGACTTTGATCTTTGAGTCATCCTAGTCTACAAGTTTAGTACCAGAGGACTGGAGGATTGCAAATGTCGTACCCTTGTTCAAGGGCAGTAGAGATGACCCAGGTAATTATAGACCAGTGAGCCTTACCTCTGTTGCAGAAAAGGATTATAAAAGATAGGATTTATAAACATCTAGCAAGCAACAATTTGATTGGAGATAGAGAACATGGATTCGTCAGGAACAGGTCTCACAAATCTCATTGAGTTTTTTGAGAAGGTGACCAAGTATGTGGATGAAGATAGGGCAGTTGACATGGTGTACATGGACTTCAGTAAAGCCTTTGATAAGGTTCCACATGGTATGCTATTGGAGAAAATGCAGGGGCATGGGATTGAGGGAGATTTAGCAGTTTGGATTAGAAACTGGCTTTCTGTAAGTGGTGGTTGATGGAAAATATTCAGCCTGGAGTCCAGTTACTAGTGGTGTGCCTCAAGGATCTGTTTTGGGACCACTGCTGTTTGTCATTTATATAAATGACTTGGACGCAGGCATCAGTGGATGGGTTAGTAAGTTTGCAGATGACACTAAAGATGGTGGAGTGGTGGACAGTGTGGAAGAATGTTGCAGGTTGCAGGGAGACTTGGATCAACTGCAGAATTGTGCTGAAAGGTGGCAAATGGAGTTCAATGCGGATAAATGTGA
The DNA here is from genome assembly GCF_030684315.1 of Stegostoma tigrinum. Taxonomy (NCBI): domain Eukaryota; kingdom Metazoa; phylum Chordata; class Chondrichthyes; order Orectolobiformes; family Stegostomatidae; genus Stegostoma; species Stegostoma tigrinum. Next base: position 35,299,403 of record NC_081354.1, read on the forward strand.
GAAAGTTAAGAAGAGAAAGGAGGGGTCATGAGCAGTCATTAGCAGGTAGAATAAAGGAGAACCCTAAAGCTTTCTATAGATTCACTTTGGGAAGAATAATAGGAAGGCAGAATACTGGGTCAATGGAAAGATTTTTGGTAGTGTGGATGTGTAGAGGGATCTTGGTGTCCATGTACATAGATCCCTGAAAGTTGCCACCCAGGTTGATGGTGCTGTTAAGAAGGCATACGGTGTGTTAGGTTTTATTGGTAGAGGGATTGAGTTCCAGAGCCGTGATGTCATGCTGCAACTGTACAAAATGCTAGTGCGGCCTCAATTGGAATATTGCGTGCCCTATTACAGGAAGGATGTGGAAGCACTGGAAAAGGTGCAGAGGAGATTTACCAGGATGTTGCCTGGTCTGGAGCGAAGGTCTTATGAGGAAAGGCTGAGGGACTTGGGTCTGTTCTCACTGGAGAGAAGAAGGCTAAGAGGGGATTTCATAGAGACATACAAGATGATCAGAGGATTAGATAGGGTGGACAGTGAGAGTCTTTTTCTGAGGATGATGACGTCGGCTTGTAGGAGGGAGCATAGTTGCAAATTGAGGGGTGGTAGATTTAATACACATGTCAGAGGCAGTTTCTTTACTCAGTGTGGTAAGGGCATGGAATGTCCTGCCTGCCAATGTAGTTAACTCAACCACATTAGGGGCATTTAAACAGTCCTTGGATAAGCATATGGATGATGATGGGGTAGTGAAGGGGGATGGGCTTAGATTAGTTCACAGGTCAGTGCAACATCAAGGGCTGAAGGGCCTGTTCTGTGTTCTATGAAACACTATCCTGATGAACTCCTGCAGAGATATTCTGGAGGTGAGATGACCAACCTTCAACAGGGTTCCTTGATACCACACTTGGTTAAAAGTGACCTTGATGTCAAGAGCTGTCAATCTACCTCTCCTCTGGAATTCAATGCATTTGTCCATGTTTGAACTAAGATTGTAATAAGATCAGGAGCTGCGTTATCCTGGCAGAAACCAAACCGGGCATTGTACAGGTTATTGCTGAACAGGTGCTGCTTGATAGCACTGTTGATGACACTTTCCTTCTCTTTCCTGATGATCAAGAGTAGACCGATGAGATGATAATTGACCAGTTTGTATTTATCCTACTTTTTGTGTACAGGACATACCTGGATAATTTTCCATATTGTTGGATAAATGCCAGTTTTGTAACTGTACTGGAAGACCTTGGCTATGGTAGTGGCAAGTTTTGGAGTACAAATCTTCAATACTTTTGACAAGATGTTGTCAGGGCTGATAGTCTTTTCAGTGTCTAGTAACTTCAGCCATTTCTTGATATCACATGGAGTGAATTGAATTGAATTGAATTGGCTGAAGACTGCCATCTGCGATGCTGGGAGCCACTAGAGCAGGCTGAGATTTTTCATTCACTAGGCACTTTTGGCTGAAGATTGCTGCAAATGCTTCAACCTTATCTTTTGCAGTGATGTGTTTGTCTCTTCCATTATTGAGGATGGGGATATTTGTGGAGCTGCCTCATCCAGTGAGTTGTTTAGTTCACCACCATTCACGACCAGATATGGCAGTACTGCAGAGCTTAATCTATTGCTTGCAGGATTGTTTAGCTCTGTCAATCACTTGTTGCTTATGTTTAGCATGCAAGTAATCCTCTTTGATGGCTTCACCACGTTGACACCTCATCTTCAGGTATGCCTGGTGCTGCTCTGGGTATGCCCTCCTGCACTCTCCATTGAACCAGGCTGATCTCTTGGCTTGATGGTAATGGTTGAGTGGGGGATATGCCAGGCCAAGAAGTTACAGATTGTGCTGGAGGACAATTCTGCTGCTGTTGATGACCCACAGGACCCCATGGATGTCCCATCTTGAGTTGCCAGATCCATTCAAAGTTAGTTCTGGATCACCTATGTCCTTTTGGAATGCCTTTGGGTTTTCTTCTATTACAGATTTTTTCCAATCATTCATTTCTTTCTGTCAGCAGCTATTGTCTCCCTTCTGTTTTGGGATTATATACTACTTTGGCACATCTTCTGGAAGTGACACAGTGTTTTACAAATAAAACTTTTTATTTTAATAGCTGGACTCTCCTTTTAACTGTATAATTTCCTTCCCCATAACACTGTCCTACTTTCTGTCCTACTGTGTTCTTATATGTGACTTCAGGAAATCTGTACATTATTGAATGAACAGGTGTTGCTCATCGCCTGTGATAAGTTTGATCTTCTTCACTTGGGATTGACTTGCATTGCTTCCAGACTACTGCATCAGTTACCATCTTAATGACTTTCTCTTGAATCAATTTTTCCTTTGACTAATTAATCTGGCAAGGTCTATCAGCAATTCCAACAATTCTATATCTTATGAATTCGATTTTAAAGCTTGATAGTCACATTTTCCACCAATTTTGTAAATTATCTATGGATTCTCTGGAAGGTGAATTCTTCTTTAAAAGCTAATTGATAAGGTTGAAATAAATACATTTCTGTACCTCAATATTTTACTAAAATACCATTTGGTAATTCCCTGTTAGTGTCACTCACTTTTAAATTACATTTGTTTACTCAATTACTTTAAGCATGTCAATCTTGAGTTTTAGTCAGTGTCAATGCAGAAAATGCTAAGTGTGATGACAAAGTCATTTTAAAATTGTGAGTATAGTATCTCCTGAGTTCTCCTGACTTAGCTCAGCATTTTCAACAATATGAGTCCAACCAATTCAATGATTACCCATTGTAATCACTACTTAAGTCCTTCAACCCTGAACTTTGAAATCTTACATTTCCATAGGGTACATTTCTGTGATAAAAACGGAAATTGCCCTAGATGCTCAGCAGATCTGGCAGCATCTGTGAAGAAAAAAGTCAGAGTTAACATTTCAGGTCTGTTCTGAACTGCTCTGAGGAAGGGTCACCGGACCGGAAACGTTAGCTCTGATTTTTTTCTTCACAGATGCTGACAGACCTGCTGAACATTTCCAGCAACTCCTGTTTTTGTTCCTGATTTATATCATTGGCAGTTCTTTCAGTTTTCACACTTCTGAGATAACTGATGCAGTTATATTCAGTATCTCAACCTTTACTTCATTCACCGTGAGAAAACGTTGCTTTTTTACTTAATTGGCCCTACATTTTCTTTAATTTCTTCACGTATGTTTATAGAATTCTTTACTTCCTTTCAAGTCACCACTGTTTCTTCATACCACATTGTCACCTAATTTCTTTTGTTTTTCCTTATAATTTCTATGTTCAACACTTCTCTTTGCACAATTAGCACTGGATGTTTTTTTAAACAGTATAATTGTAATTTCGTAACTTGTCCAAGGAAATTAGCCTATGCAGTTTTGGGGAATATTTTGTCTGTAACTTAATTGTCAACTCTAGGAAGAGTAATTATGGTGAAATGGCATTTCTGTTTTTCTTCAAAATAGTAGTGTCAAATATGGTAAATTACATTACAGTTGGGGTTAGCCCTAAGCCTAGGAAAGTGAATGTGGTATATGGCAATAGGGATGGGGTTAACCATAAGCCTAGGAATGGTAAGTGTGGTGTAATGGTAATACATGTTTTCTGGCTTTTGCTCTGATTTATATAAGCATTCTCAAAATATGAAAACATAGGAAATATTATCAATATAGATTAAGACATCAATATCATTCAACAAACTGCATTCATTGTCAAATTTCAGAAAGCTTTATTCCTGAGTTAATTAAAATGTTTTTTTTTAATTTTAGAAAGGAGTTTAAGTTTAAGCTTGTTATTCAGGTACTAAGAAACGTTTCATGCTTTTCAGTCGTCTAATGTCTATTTAGATATGTGACCGTGCCCTGAGAATGTTCCACACAGCAACAGTGTCTGGCCACATGCTTAATGGTTAACACAGGAAGTTCACGACCACATGTAGGACACTGAGCCAAATCCTGGCAAATCAATAGTCAATGAAAATAGTTACAATTTTTTATGATGAAGATGGAAGACAAAGAATCTCCTTAACACAACTGGGCAAGCTACACTGGGGAAGTTAGGTCTGGTGGCCAAAGCAAACTAGTTGAAAAAGGAAATAACAACTCCAAAGAGAGAAGATTCAAACACTGCAGCTATTATGGATTTATAGAAAGTAGTTGTTATTAGGGTGACATTTTGCTTCTATAAGTAAAGTGTCAGAGGGCCAAGCTGGAAAATATTCCCACAGACTTGTTCATCCTCACTAACTTACACTAGGAAAAGGAGGTGGCCTAGTGGTACTATCACTGAACTGTTAACCCAGAGACCCAAGTAATGTTCTGGAGACCTGGGTTTGAATCTTACCATGACAGATGGTGGGATTTGAATTCAAATAAAAGAAATCTGGTATGAAGAACGTAATGATGACCATTGTTGATTGTTGTAAAAAAAAACCTGGTTCACTAATGTCCTTCAGAGAAGGAAAGTGGCATCCTTACTTGATCTGGCCTACGCGTGATTCCAGACCCACAGCAATGTGGTTGACTATTTACTGCCCTCTGGGCAATAAATGCTAGTCTAGCCAGTGATGCCCTTATCCAATGAATGATTTTAAAAGCACACCCACCCATAGTCTCTTCTACAAGATCCCCACTCAACACCTGCCATGCAGTCCCACACACTGCTTCAATTCACTCACTACCCCTTCTCCACATTCACACTCACTAGCTCCCAGCATTTGACAGTTTTGCTCCCCATTGACAGTTTGCCTCTCATTCAGAAGATGTGTGGGGAAAAAGAGGGCACAACTTACTTTCTCATTGAGTTTTATGTTGTCAGCAAGCTTAGGCAAATTACTTGCTGTTTTTTCATCTAAGTCATTTATGTATAAAAGGTATAGTCAATGTAGTCTTACCATAGGCAGTTCTGCTTTTAGAGAGACAGATTAACTGGTGATAGTCTCACAAAGGGTCACCATATATCAGGCGAGTGGAGATGCTAAGAAGTACTTCATGGTAACCACAACGGTGCAGGCATTGAACCCATGCTATTGGTGTCAGTCTGCAGCCCATTCAGTTTTGATTTGATTTGATGTATTATTGTCTCATGCACCTAGGTGCAGTGAAAAAATTTATTTTGCATGCAGTACTGGCAGATCATACCATTCAAAGAGCATTACGGTAATAGAATAGAGCAAAGAAGTGGCTGCACAGAAGGTGCACAAACAGTGTGATCATCATTAAATTTAAAACTTGAGAGGTCCATTCAGAAGTCTAATAATAGTTGTCCAGCCAGCTGAGTTAACTGACTCTCCTCATTCATATTGGTTGTAAACGACTGAGACCACAGCAGTGATCCTTGCAATTGTCCCTTAGTTACAGCTTCCTGACTTGAAAATGCTCCAGTTATCCCTTTACATTCTTTCTGTTTATTAGAAAGTCTCCGGCCATTCCAATATATTATCTTGAATTCAATGAACCCTTATCTTGCATTTTAACTTTTTTTGAGTGCTACGTTATTCAGCACTTTTTGAAAATCTATCCATTTTATCTGATACAGATTGGGTGACTACTTTGCAAAACATCCCCATTTGTCCATGAGAATGGCCCTGAACTTCTAAATTATCTTACTCCCATGATAACAGTTCCACTGGTCTTGCTGCAGTGTTCCAAAGAAATTCAAAGAAGCTGGAAGAGGAACACCTTCTGCTTGGGCAGTTTACAGTCTCAGGACTCAACAACTTCAGAGCATGAACACAATCCTTCATTTTGATTAACAACAACCTTTACTCCGGCTTGTTGGCTTTGTCTTCAGCAGAGCTAACACATTTTTTTCCTTTTCATAGCTACCATGTACACCTATTTTATATCTCTACTGCTCCTTTATGAACATCAAACTCCTTTTCTCTTTTATTCTGGGCATCCTCACCATCCATTCGGCTCATTCCTTCTCTATCCGATAAGATAAAACAGCTCATTTCAGTTCTGAAGATGACATGTCAGACTTGAAATGTTAACTCTGCTTTTCTCTCTCCACGGATGCTGCTAGACCTACTACATTTTCTATTTTTATTTTAGATTTCCATAATTGGCAGTATTTTATTTTTATTTACTTTAACTACTTTTCAACCTTTACATACTTGAATAAGTTTTTACAATCTATTTTTATTCCTGGTTAGTTTACTTTCATTTACTACTTGCTTCATTTTTGTCAACTTTATTCATCACTCTTCATTGATTTCTAAAACTTTCTAATCCTGAGGCTTATTCTTAACCTTTGGAACATTATAAACCTCTTCTTTTAAACTATTACTTTTCTTAACTTCCTAGTAAGCCATGATTAGATCTTCCTTGCTGGGTTACTAAAACAAAGAATTGTGAATGCTGGAAATCAAAACAACAGAAATTACTGGAGAAACTCAGTGGGTCTGGCAACATCTTTAGAAACAATTCAGTTCTGAATAAAAGTCACTGCACCCCTTGATGTTAACTGTGCTCTCCTACCTTGCTGGGTATTTGTTCTTCAATGCAATGTATTTTTTCTGGAAAAAATTGTATCATTTATTTGGATGTTTATCATTGTACATTTTAATCTATTTCACCAATCAATCTCAGTTTACTCTCTCCGCATATCTACGTAATTGGCTCTATTTTAGTTTTCAGATTCTTGTAGTGAACTTGAGTATTAGTGTGTCCAACTGGTATGATTCCTCAATGGATAAAAAGATTTAGTGTGTTTCCAGCTTTTTCTGTGCTTCTTATTTTCAGACATTGAGCACGCTAATTCCATCATGCACTCAAGCCTACTAAACCAACTATGTTCACTGGATGGATGGCGACCATAAACCCAAAAACACACGTTGAGTTGAACTGTAAAGAAAAGATAATCACTGAGGAACATCATTGGACATCATTGAGTGCATGCTTGTTATGGAGGAGCTGTATAGCAAACCAATAGCAGAGATTAGCAAAGCCATTGATTCTCTTACCATTTTCAAAGCTCAGACGAATGATGCCAGATCACCTGAACTTATTTTGCTCAAGAAACCAGCCTTATTAAAAGATTTGCAGAAACATTAAATTCCTCAATAATAAATTTAGTTAAAAGTGTCTCTGGAGGAAGAGACTGTGTCTCAAGATTTACATAATACAACAATTTTGATCTTGTATAAGAATGAGGGTGGCCACAGCGAATCAGTAATTATATGAATATCTTTTGTAGACTCTCCCTGCTGTCTGCCACAGGGAAGATCATCATGAAGATTCTCCACAATCAATTCCTCCCAGTGACCAAACAGCCCCTGTCAGAATCGCAGCATGCTTTTTGGCTCACAGAAACATCTGATTCAGTCAAGTGTGAAGGCTAATGAGGTATCCTTCTCAAATTTGGCTGCATTCAGAAATTTGGTTCCATACCCTGTCTATTCTAGGACGATATGTAAACCAGGATCCTCACTAATGAAACCAACATAGACTCTACTGCAGTTATATTGTCAACAAACAATACTGTATCATTGCACTAATGCTATTTCTATTTTTCTCACTGCAACACTGCACCTCACCTCTAGCAAATTAACCCCAATGTATAGACACCATACAGAAGAAACAGAAAATTGTTTAGCCTACTCCATCTTCAAAATAAAGCTACAATCACTCCAGCTTCAGTAATGAGCTTTAGCATACAAATAAAGCTTGTGTGTGCATTCACTCAGAAACTGAGAGGCAGACCATTGCTGACTTCCTTTCTGAAACATGAGAAAATGTGCCTTTTGCTACACGCATAAAAATCTAAAGGGCCTCTTCCATACAAGTCCCACAGCAAGACATCTCCCTTGCTAAGGTCTGTGGTGAAATCCAGTAAAATAAGGACTATTTGCCACAGCTTGGAAGCCTCCACTTGACATATAAAGGCAGGGATAACAAAATTCATCATCACCTTTTATGTGCTAGCTCACCCTTCAGCTGACTGAGGAAAAATGTACTTGAGGACCAGAATCTTAAATCCAAGGCTGTGGTGCACCAGACAATGGTGATCTTGGCACTTGTAAGTGCTTTGGAGACTTGGACAAGCTTAAAGCACTGCAGATGTATCTGCCTTTAGACGATTGCCAAAGCAGTGAGCTCTTCAAAGCCAATACGCCCAACACTGAGTACCAATCACTCAAAACTTGTTTCATTGGGAGAGTCATGTCGCTTAGATGGTCTAAGTGACATCTAACTCCAAAAGCAACTGCTCTATTCAGAACTTGATCATGACAAGAGCCTCTCAGATGGAGAGCAGAAATACCTTATGGGTGTCCTCAAAGCATTCCTGAAGAGGTGAAACATCCCTTAGATTGATGGCAGTCCTCGGTTTATGACCAACCAAAGTGGGAAAGGATAATTATGGAATGCATAAAGCACATCAGGGTCATTGTTGTGAGCATACTGAAGCAACTACAGTGAAAAACACTCACAGAAAACTGTCTGAGCTGTTGGAGTTAGCAAGATCATGATTATTTTCAGAGTTCAGAGGTACTGAAGTCAAGGCGACTAACAGTGACTATCACAGTCTAATTTCAACTCCTGTTTCATTATTCATTGCACAGGTACCAGGAATTCACCCCAAAACAACAAAAGCAGTCTCACAAACAGCTGCAACTTATCCAGACAATGTTTTCACTATGGCAGTACTTACCCACACTAGACAGTGTCCTGCTCAAGTAAACAGTGCAAGGCTTGTTGGAAACCCAAGCATTCTGCTTGTATTTTTCACTCATCAACAAAATCGACCAAGACTAATGCCAACAGAAGGGTGCATGTGTATCACTGGAAAGGGGTGAAAGTAGATGCAGATGATCCTGAACAGTTTTGTGTACTCTTTCAAACACAGCAAAACAGTCACATGTGAATGACCTTTGGTTGTTTGGACATGGATGCTCTCGTTGACATAGCGTATCGGTTGCTGTCAATGTATAAGAAATGTCAGGATTGCCCTGTTCTCTGCAAACCAGGAAATGTCAAGTTTTCGATTTATAGTGACAAGCTACTTAATATTCACAGGATTTTTGAAACATCAACTGTATTCAAGGACAACTAAGGACAGTATATCTGGAGAATGTGATATGTTTTATCAATTTACACACATCTACAGATCAGCACATGATTTTCATCACACACATGATTCCAATGCAAAAACAACATTCCCAGATTGTATGCTCATTGTTTCATTGGTATAGGCAAACTGAGAGCTGTTGTGTTTGCATTACATGCAGATACCATTGTGCTCTCAATAGTGCATCAGATGGTAAATATCATTTCTCATATCAGGGAGCAGAATGAAAAGGAATTTCAGTCTCTAACTGACCTTGATTGGGGATGAGCCTACCTCTTGTTTTACTGACACAAGTTGTCAAGAATCCCAAGCGTGAGATTCCATTTAGAGTTTGCATTGATACATGGTCAACGAACCAAGCCATGTAATTAGGAAGACATTTGACACTGATAATTAAGGACATCAGGAAGAAACTGCAAGGTACATCAACATTTTGCTAAACATTTGACCTCAATACAGGACAACATCAAATCAAGCTCACAGAAGTATCAAGGTATTCTTATAGTATCCTGCTTTCACATTGAACCTCTTCAATACAAGAAACTCAACTCCACAGTCAATTCATCAGATGAGGCACAAAAAACAAAGTTGCTGAAAAAGTTCAGGTGGTCAGGCAACATCTGTGAAAGAAACAACAGAGTTAATGTTTCAGGTCTGGCGACCCTTCTCAGAACTAATGATGGCTGGGAAAATGCCAGTTTATATGCAGAAAAAGTTGGGTGGGGGGGAATGGAGTAGGGAGTAAACAAGAGGATAGAATCTAAAGAGACAGAACAGCAGTTGGACAAAGAGTTGACAATGATCAGGCTGGGAGGGTGAATATTTGTTAATGGGGACTACTAGTGACTAATAACAGGTAGTGTGTAATGGCAGGCTATGTGGTAACAAGGCCTGGTATGTGGGGTAGGGGGCTAGGACATCAGAGAGTTTGGGCCTTAAAATTATTGAACTCGACAGCGTCTGCAAGGTCCACAAACAGAAAATGAGGTGTTGTTCCTCCAGCTTGTGTTGAGCTTCATTACAACACTGCAGCAAGCCAGAGACTGACATGCTGGCCAGGGAACAGGATGATGTGTTAAAGTGGCAGGCAATGGATAATTCAGTGTCTCTTTTACGAGCAGCATGTAGACGTTCTGCAAAGTGGTTGCCAAGTCTATGCTTCGTTTCCCCAATGTAGAAGAGACCACGTTGTGAGCAGCAAATGCAGTAGACTAGATTCTGGGAAGTGCAGATGAAATGTTGCTTCACCTGGAAGGTATGTTTGGACCCTTGGATACTGGGGAGGGAGGAGATAAATGGGCAGCTGTTGCACCTATGCCGGTTACAGGGGAAGGTGCTGTAGGACTGTGGGGGTTTGTTGAGGGTGGAGTAAGTATGGACCAGTGTATCCTGGAGGGAACGGTCTTGCTTATATTTGCTGCCTCTGCCAAACTAGTTTAAAGACTCCCAGGTAACACTACTAAATCTCCCTTCAAGGATACTGGACCTCCTTTGGTTCACATGCAACCCGCCCCTCTTGCATAGGTCACCTCCATCCCAGAAGAGGTGTTGTCTTGCTGGAGGTGGCAGAAATGGCACTTGATGATCTTTTGGATGAGAATGCTGGTGGGATGGTAGTCAAGGACAAGGGAACACTATACTGTTGCGGGATGGAACAGAAGGGGTGAGGGCAGGAGTGTGAGAGATGGGTCGGACCTGGTTGAGGGCCCTGTCGACAATGGAACTCGGGAATCCTTGGTTGAGGAAGAAGGTAGACATTTTGGAGGCTCCCTTGTCAAAGCTGGCCTCATCTGAACATGTACGACAGAAACGGAGGAATTGAGAGAATGGAATTGAGTCTTTACAGGAATTGGGGTGTGAGGATGTATAGTCCAGGTAGCTGTGGGAATCTGTAGGTTTGTAGTGGATACTAATGGCCAGTCTATCCCCAGAAATGGGGATCAGATGAGGTATTTCAGCATGTACATCAGTGCTCATCCACCATGCACTCAAAGTGAATTCAAGATACATTTGCTTGCATCTCTATGATGTCTTGGAGAATGTAAACAAAAGCAAGCACTGTTCAACAAAAGCAGAATTTTTTGGTAATGTGTTCACTGGTGAAAGAATATCACCTGATCCATGGAAAGTTAAAGCCATTACAAATGTTGTGGCCTGCACAAGCATGTGGGGAGCCAGAATCTGCAAACAAATCATCATGTACTATAAAGGCTTCATTTCTGGCCTCACCATACTAACTGTTCCTTTACCTGATCTGACAGAAGAGACTACTAAATAGGTCTGAACTACTTCATGTAAACAGGCGTACACCAGATCAAACAATGATTGCCATCGAGTTGCACGGATGCCCATTTTGACACTGAGAAAAACATACAGCTAGTCTTGGACGCAAGCACATTTGCCTTATGTGTAGTTAGTCATAGAATAGTACAGCATGGAAATGGGCCCTTCAACCTAAATTGCTCTATGCTGATGATGGTGCCCACTCAGCTAGTTCCAACTGCCTGCATTTGGTCCATATCCCTCTAAACCCTTCCCATCCATGTACCTATCCAAATGTTTTTAAAATGTTGCTATTGCACCTTCCTCAACCACTTTCTCCAGCAGCCCATTCCATGTACGCACCACTCTGCGTGAAGAAGGTGCCCCTCAGGTCCTTCTTAAGTATTTTCCCTCTCACCTTTAACCTATGCTCTCTAGTTTTTAATTCTCCATACCAGGGAAAAAGACAATATCCATTGATCCCATCTATGCCCCTCATGATTTTATACACCTCAGTAAGATCACGCCTCATTCTCTCACATTAAAGAAATAAAGTCCTATCCTGGTCAACCTCACCCTAAAACTCAGGCCTACAAGTCATGGCAATATCCTCATAAATCTTCGTTGCACACTTTCTGGTTTAATTATATCTTTCCTATAATAGGGTGATCTAAACTGTATACAATATTCAAAGTGCAGCCTCACCAACGACTTTTACAATTACAACATAACATCCCAACTCCCATACACAATGCTTCGATCAATGAAGCCTTCGACCATACCAAATGCCTTCTTCACCGCTGTACCTGTGACGCTGCTTTCAACAAACTATACACACATGTACTTCTAGGACCCTCTGTTCTACAACACTCCTCAGGACCTTAACATTTACTATATAAGTCCTACTTTGGTTTGACTTTCCAAAATGCAACACCTCATACTTAGCTGTATTAAATTGCATTGGCCAAGCCTCAGCTGACTTCTCCATCTGATCAAAATCCCTCTGTAATTTCTGATAATCTTCCTTGCTATCAATGATACCTCCTAATTTTGTATCATCTGCAAACTTAATGATCATGCCTAGTACATTCACATCCATTTATGTAAATAACCAATAACACAGGTCCCAGCACCAACCCCTGTGGCATACAACTAGTCACAGGTCTTCAGTCCGAGAAAGAACCTCTGCTTCTTACCATCAAGCCAGTTTTGAATCCAATTAGCCAGCTCTCCCTGGATCCCATGCAACCTAACCTTCATGACTAGCTTGCAGTGCAGGACCTTGCCAAAGACCTTACTAAAGTCCATACAGATAACATCCACTGCCCTACTTTCATCTATCCTCTTGGTTACCTCTTTGAAAAACTCTAAAAGATTTTTCAAACATGACTTCCTGCACACAAGTTCATATTGACTATCCAAATGTTGGTCGATCCTGTCTCTCAGTATCATCTCCAATAACTTCTAACACTGTTGTCAGGCTCACTGGCCTGTCTTTGTCCCCTTTCTATATCAATGGAACAACATTAGTCACCATCCCCACCCAAACCTCCAACCGCACACACCCCCCCAACCCCGCTACCACACCCAGTATTCCAGAACCTCACCAGTGGCCAAAGATGAAGAAAAAAATCTCTGCAATTTCTTCCCTAGCCTCCTGCAATGTTTGAGAATGAACTTAATCAGGCTTGAAGGATTTATCCACCTTAATGCAATCTAAGGCTGCAAGCAGCTCCTCTCTGGTAATATGTATGCAGTCCAAAACATCTCCAGTTGTTTCCCTTATTTCCTTAGCATCCATGACTCTCTCTTCGGTAAACACTGAAGAGAAATATTCACCAAAAATCTCCCCCATCTCCTGTGACTCCACACACAAACGGCTATGCTGATCTTTAAGGGGACCTATTCTCTCCCTACCCACGCTTTTACTCTTACTATAGCTATATGTAGAACCTCTATAACTTTATCTGCCAGATCCATCTCTTTTTGCTCTTCTGATTTCCCTCTTAAGTGTGCTCCTACATCTTTTATAGTCATCTAGGGATTCACTTGAGCCTGATGTATGCCTACTTCTTATTTCTGACCACAGCTGCAAAATCCCTTGTCAGCCAGGGATCGCTAAACCTGCCAACAGGAACGTAACAGACCCTGGGCTCTTGATATCATGCTTTTAAGACTCCCATTTGCCAATTGTTCCTTTTCCTTCAAATAAACTCACCTAATCGACCACTGCTAGATCCTGCCTAATCTCCCCAAAATTGGCCCTGCTCCAGTTTAGCACCTTAACCTGTGGACCTGTCCTATCTTTTTCCAGAACTATATTACAACTAAGACAGTTATGGTCACTAGACCCAAAGTGCTCTCTGACAAACACTTCGGTCACTTGCCTGACCTCGTTTCTTAAGAGAAGTTCTAGTGTTGCATCCTCCCGAGTAGGGCCCTCTAAATATTGATTTAGGAAACTTTCTTGGACACTTATGACAAATTCCACCCCATCCAAGTCTTTTACAGTTTGGGTGGCCCCGTCAATACAGGGGAAATTAAAATCTCCAACCAATACTACTCTGTTACTCCTACAGGTATCTGCAATCTCTCTACAGATCTGCTCCTCTTATAACTGCTGGCTATATAGGGGTCTATAATACAGTCCTAACACGGTGAGCAACCCCTTCTTGTTTCTAAGTTCTGACCATATGGTTTCATTTGATGAGCCCTTAAGAATAGCCTCTCTAAGCACTATTGTTATCTCCTCCTTTATCTAAAGGGCAACTCCTCTCCTCACTTACTTAAACTTCTGTCATGCCTGTAGCTTCTCTATCCTGGAACACTGAGCTGCCAGTCCAGCTGTTCTCTCAGCCATGCTTCCGTTATGGCTAATAATATTTCAGTCACCAGAGCCAATCCATGCTCTGAACTCATTTGCCTTACCGGTCAGGCCTCGTGCGTTGAAATAAACGTACTTTAAACCAGATATCTTTTTCCTCCCTTTACCATGCCCCTGGCTATCCTGAATAGTAAACTTACTCTCAATGACTAATGTATTTTCCCCTAACTTCACAATGGCCCCTCTCTTCTTCAGAGTCCCACCCCCTTGCCAAACTAGTTTAAACCCTCCAGATAACACTACCAAATTTCTCTTCAAGTCTACTGGGCCTCCTTTGGTTCAAGAGCAACCTGTCCCTCTTATATAGGTCACCTCTACCCCAGAAGAGATCCCAATGATACAACAACTGAAAAACCTGTCCCCTAAATCAGCTCCTCAGCCACGCATTCATCTGGCCTATCTTTCTGTTTCTATCCTCACTGGCTGTCAGAAAGCATTTTGGGTCTATGACCATGCAAAAAACCAAAACAAGAAACTTATAAATTATGATGGCAAGCAGATCGCAAACATTTTTTTTTGAAGAAGGGTCCAGACCCGGAACATCAATTTCCTTGCTCCTCTGATGCTGCTTGGCCTGATGTGTTCATGCAGCTCAACACCTTGTTATCTCAGATTCTCCAGCATCGGCAGTTCCTACTATCTCCAGAACAGGAAACACTCTCAATCATGTCTCATTTATAGACCACTAGCAAGCTTGTTCAACAATCCACACAGGAAATTATCAACTTGAATACAGTATACTAAAGTATGAGTTCCATGTTGAGTATCAGTGAAGCTGGTTCAATCTGGCCAAACATCTTTTGTGACATCCTTTGCCAATAGGTCTGTGCTATTTGCCATTTGAAACAGTTACTGAACCACATCTTACAAATTCATAAGCCAAATGAAGTGCAAAAGTCACTAAATTAGCTGACTTTGAAACAAAATAAGGAGTTACAAACATGCATGAGGAGTGTTGCGTTATGAAACTAGAAAGACAGGATCAGACAGGGTCTCATTAAAAAAAAAGCTCAGGC
The DNA here is from genome assembly GCF_030684315.1 of Stegostoma tigrinum. Taxonomy (NCBI): domain Eukaryota; kingdom Metazoa; phylum Chordata; class Chondrichthyes; order Orectolobiformes; family Stegostomatidae; genus Stegostoma; species Stegostoma tigrinum. Next base: position 35,314,619 of record NC_081354.1, read on the forward strand.
ATTACAAGGTTTGCACAATGTTCAACATGACGACACCATTTCAACTGCATGTGATCTCATGTTGTGAAATAATGACATTGTTGTTCCACAATCATTTGAGGAACGTGTTGTTGATTCAGTCAAACCAAAGCAACTCCATACGTTAAGAGAAAATAGGAATGGTCTAGGCCCGAAACATCAGCATACTTGCTTCTCTGATGCTGCTTGGCCTGCTGCGTTCATCCAGCTCTATACCTTAACCCATGGATAACAAGGTATGGTTTCCAGAAATTGACCATATGGTTGAACATAAAATCAGTCAATGTTTGCCATTTCAAGTGACCACAGCATGAATTCTTTGTGAGCCCCTCAAAATGTCCAAACTAAGACCAGGTCTACTGATTTCACAGATGTGTCCACTAGTGAACACCTACTTATCACTACTGATAAATAGAGCAGGTTCCCAGTTGTGGAAATAGTTACATTAACTTCAACAAAAGTATTCATCCTAAAGCTTGACCAGATATTTGCTTTGTTTGAATCCCTCAGTGAGAAATGATAATAGAATCCCACAGTAAACAAATATGAACTGTCAGTTTCTAACTCTACTAATTAAAAATTTAATTCCGTTATAAACATGCCTTTCACAGAAAAAAAAACTGGGAAGGCAACTTAGTGGTTGCTGTTCATAAGAGTTATAGAGATTATTCTCAAAATTCTTATGAATTTTGCTTCTCATTCATCCTTTTCTGGATGTTTCCAACTGTTTGCAAGAGGCACAGAGTGGCTGGTTTACTTATAAATGATCTCTGATGTCTTAATTAAAAGTCACTGTTTACAGCAGTTGCTGGAAGAAAAATAAACTAGTTTTCTTCAGGCTTAAAGTAGCTTTCACTGCTGAGAACAAGGGGAGCACCTGAGCTGGTTAGAGGTCTGATGTCTTCTCACAATCTTATTCACAGGCCAAAGTTGTTCCGTGACCCTAGAACCAATCACATAGTTGTTGATAAGCTTAAGGCCTTCGCTATTGATAACTGGTCACCAGTCCACAGATGAATCAATTATTTGTACCAACCAAAGTTCTATCTGTCCATCAATCCCTTGGCTCCAGTTCGTCTGGAACCACACCCTATCACAACCTGAATAAGCAGCTGTGAAAATAGCGCTTACAACAAGTGTCAGCTTACCTGCTTTCAAAACATACAGCAATCCTAGCTTTAAAAACAATACCTTTCCCAGTCCACAGTTAAAAATACAATAAAAATATAAAGACATTGTCTTTACAATTTCAACAATATGAACCACTTCTGTTTCATACCTGGGTAGAGTTTGCAACATTGGCAGAGAAAATCTTCGAGATATTAAAACTAATTTCAAACTCTTCAATATATACTGTTGTGATCCGCATAACCGTTCAAACAAGAATAATTTTCCAGCAACATATGGAACTAACCAAAGGATCAACTAATTAAGAATCAACCAAACATTTGTCAGTCGGAAATTAACACATCATGTTAAAGAAAAGCTCCTTCCACGTTAGATAACTAATGCACTTGAGATATGTCTTACAACTTATTTCAATGTACAGCGTACTTCTATCAGGTGTGAAGCATTACAAGAACAAATTACTCCTGACTTTCTTACTTCAGGTTAAAACTTTCAGAGCCCTTCAGAGCCTTTTCAGAGCCACAGTAATCCAGATCCAACTTTCATCATCAAGACCCACTTGTATGATTCCCTGTTTTATGTATTTCCAAAAGTTTCATTGGTTCTGTCTCCATTTTGATCAATGATCTCTTGTAAGTATTCTGCTCGGTTATTCACACCAAAAATTGCTTAATCTGCTCCCACAGCTGTGGTTTCTTTGTCTCCATGTCTTTCTCTGAGTCTTGAAAAGCAGCTTTTTCTTATTGTAGGTTAGTGTGTGAGGGGATGAGAACTGTCACTTGGTTATAATACATTGTTATTTAAGTTTCTTGCCTGTGGAAATCAAATTACATAAGCCTGTCTCCAAGTAGACCTTTTTAGTATCACCTGACCATCTCCTTTCTTGGAGCATTTCTTTTACTTTCAGTTATAACAGGCATTTTAAAACACAACTGCCTTATAATATCTAGCGTTCATAACACTATGTTATAAAAATGTGAAACATTACAGTGCTTTTAAGACACAAGACCAATTCTTTCAAGAGCGAGCCATCAAAGTGAAACTTTTAATTAAAGATGCAAATTAATTAGGTGTATCTCTTAAAATAAAAAAAACTCTATGCTTTTAAATGGGTTTGTTACCCAGTTCTTTATTTTTAATCATGGGTTTATTAATAATATTTCAATTATAGCAATAGTTCTAATTAATTTGATCTTGGGTTCAGAAAGAAATTATAAATTTCAGGAGTTTATAATATCATGTAAATATTGACATGAAATAACTGCTTATGATCAAACCTCGGTATTCATTCTTCTATGTATTTCCACGATTACATAATAAGACTGTTTATGCTGCATTATTCTTGCACTATATAATTTTCTATAAAACTTGAATTTTTCACAGCAGTTCGAAATGAACTGCATTTTTCTCACCCTTGTGAGCAACAAATGCCTCAAAATGCAGCATATCTGCTCAAGTGAAATTAGACATAGTCAAACATGGTTAAAATTGTATCAGAGATAATGGGAACCGCAGATGCTGGAGAATCTGAGATAACAAAGTGTGGAGCTGGATGAACACAGCAGGCCAAGCAGCATCTTAGGAGCACAAAAGCAGACGTTTCAGGTTTCTGATGAAACGTCTAGGCCTGAAACGTCAGCTTTTGTGCTTCTAAGATGCTGCTTGGCTTGCTGTGTTCATCCAGCTCCACACTTTGTTATCTTAGTCAAACATGGTGTTACCCTGCAAGGTAGCTCCTAACTAAAATTTTAGACTTGATTCATAGTTCCCCCTTCTGTCAAAATATAGTATTAAATGATAAATACTAGAAGTGAAATGTACACATTTATAATCATCACCAATTCATAAAAATACAAATCATGTCAAACAAAAATTGCACGAACATCTCTATTTTTCTAGGTGTTGTAGATTTCATTGTACAAGCGTGGTCAATTGTTCTGAATTAAATTTCATTGACTTCTGTCCACACCATATATTTACTTTGACCTTCAGTAAAATTAATATCTAATATGTCAAATAAGCACAATGCTATGTATGTTTCTGTGATAATTCTGAATGGATTTAAATTAGCAATCAATGGGATTAGCTCGATTTAAGGTGAGACAGCTTGTTGCAAATATTAATTATTTTGCCCAGAACAATCTTAAGCTATTATGACATAATATTATACCGAGGTTATGGAAGAGTTTGACACAGAGTCACTTCCATAACTCACGCAAAACACAGTTTAGAAGCAATACACAATACTTGATTCTGTTTAGAAAGATTATGCTGTAAAGGGAGGCAACGGTCTAGCATTATTATCACTACTGGATTGTTAATCCAAGTAATATTCGGGGGCCCGGGTTTGAATCCTGTCATAGCTGGAATTTGAATTCCATGAAAACCTGGACCTAAGAGTTTAATGACGACCACGAATGCTTTGCCAATTGTTGGGGAACTTTGTGGTTTTAGTGATCTAAAATAATAGTGAAGATCTCCCTGCATTAAATGTAACAAGTCATTGAAAAATAGTTCAAGTTGTACCAGTAATTTCAGCAACAATTTGTTCTAATGAGAAAGCATGAAAATCCAGGGGAACAGCCACTAACCATTCCTCTGGGGTTTTGCAGATGTGATGGCAGATTTGAGAACTTATGTGAAAAGACTACTGTATGTTTATAAGGAACGTATTTATGATTGCGGGTGCAGGTTATACAGGAATAGCTTGGCTAAGAATACACCTAACTCTGCACCACAACGCTCTAGTATTATTGCCAGAATGGTGGCTGGGCTCATACCCTTTGCAGTATCCAAATCCTTCAGCCATTTCCTGATAGCAAGTGGTATGAAACAAATTGACTGAAGGCTTCTATCTCCAATGTGGTGACCTCAGGAGGACTCTGAGATGGATCATTCATTTGGCATTTCTGGTTGAAGATGGTTGCAAATGCTTTTGTACTGATGTGCACATTTTCTCCATTATTGGGGGATGAGGATATTTCTAAAGTAGTTCCCGCCGGTTCGTTGTTTAATTATTCGCTTCCATTCGACAGTACTAACAAGCTAAAATCTGATCTACTGGTTGTCGGATTGTTTATCTGTGGCTACCACATGTTAGACTACAACATGGAGTCCAGCAGAAAGTGTTGGAGGAACTCAATTGGTCTGGGAGCCTCTGTGGACACAGAAACAGGGTTAATGTTTAAAGTCAAATATGACTCTTCCTCCAAAGGACTTTGTTTATTTTGGATTACCAGCAGCCACAGTATTTTGCTTTGTTATTACAGAGTATAGAAGTAATCCAAGATATTAGAAAGGATATAAAAGGCCTTGGAAGGAAATGTAGATTTCATAAAAGGGTAGGAAGCATTAGAAAGGGTGAAGCAATGATTTATGACAATGGTTCCTAGAATTAAAAAATTCGAGTCACATCGAAAGATTGGAGAAGTGGGATTATTCTTCTTGAAGAGGAGATTTAATAGAGCCATTCAAAAGTCTGTACGGTACAGACAGTAGAGAAACTATTCCTACTGGAGGAAGAATTCAGAGTAGGAGGGTGCAGACTTCAAGTAATTTAGAAAAAAAGTTCTGGTTGACACGAGAGAAAAAAACATTTTTAAGCAGCCCAGGGGGCTGTAGGAATAAGGTCAACTGAAGCATTCAAAAGGAATCTGGATAATCACCTGAAGAAAAATTCTAGAGCTAAAAGGGTGGAGACAGTGGTAATCAGTGAATTGCTCCTTTAGGGGCTGGATGCTAGTATCTGAAATAACACTGGATCAAATTACTGTTGTATCCTGGAGATGGTCATGCTCCAAAGAGTTCTTACCTAAAATAAAACTTGGGATCTTAGTTACGTTTTAAAGCCACAATTTCCATCTTAAATAATATTCCTGCCTGAAGCAACTTAACACTTTGACATCCCCAGAGGTTTTAAAATGGCATTGACTGCATAAATGTGTCAACAACACAGATGGAGACTGACACTCATCTTCTTCACAGGCTCAATGCCAGTTTACAGATGATTACAAATCTGGGAAGTACATTATACTGTTTTTCCACAGTATTTGAGGAACATTGATATAAGAGGAATTTAAAGTACTTAATATTAGCAAAGAAATATTGGAGAAATGAATGAACTAAAGCCCAACAAATCTCCTTGACCCGATAGTTTACATCTGAGGATTTAGAAAAGGTGGCCACAAAGATAGTGTGTGCACCCATTATGATCATCCAAAACTCTGTAGATTATGAAATGGTCCCAAGTTTGTTAATATTACCAAACTATGTGGGAACTTAGACTATGTGGAGGAATAAAAAGTCCATGTGTGACTGAGCAAGAAAGTGGCACGTGGAGTATGACTTAGTAAAATATGTGATGACTTTGGTAGGAAGAAGAGAAAAAATAGCTTTTGTTTTAAAAAAAACTATTAAGTTTTATGTTTAGGCATAATCTAGTATGCTTATACAAGAAGCACAGATGATTAACATGTAGGAACAGCAACCAATTAGAAAGGTAAATGGCATGATCTTTATTACAAAGGGCTGAAGTACAAAAGTATGGAAGTCTTGATGTCCATGTGCAACACTTTGATGAGTCACCACTGGGTGTACGTGCTAAATTAGAGATCAAGTAGAATGTACTAATAAAATTTACAAGGATGACTGGTAGTCTAATTGAACGATATAAGATTCCAAAAGGGCTCAGCAGAGCAGATGCTATGAGGTGATTTCCTCTAGTTGGACAGTCTAGAATCAGTGGGATACAGGCTTTGGGTAGCTATTAGGAATGAAAAGGAATTTTGTCATTTTGTGGGTTACAAATCTTCGGAATTCTCTATTTCTAGATCTTAAGAGAATCTAAAGAAATGAGGATTAGACAGAAAACTAGGGGTCATAGATCAGTTACAATTTTATTGTTCAGCTCAACAGGTTAGAGGGTCTGTATAACCTACTCCTAGTCCTTTTGTTTGGAAGAAGTAATATATCAATTGAAATTATTGTACAGTGTATTGTACACATTGTTAAGATAGATAACAAGTAGCATTCTGAACATTTTAACATTAGGATTCTGTGTGTGCACGACAAAAAAAGTAAATCTTTTAGGTTTGTGGTGTAATTTAGTTTCATTCTTCTTAATCGTAGAAATCAAAGACTAATTTCCTGTCTATCGTAGTTTCACACCAAAGAGCTTATCTACAATTACCAAATCGAAGCAATTATAAAAAACAATATTATATTCTTTTGCATAACACATTCAATTTCCAACGATATGACAGCTGTGGAAAAGTGGGCTTTCATACATACAAAGTAATCTTCTCATCCAAATATACTATTCCATTTAGAACTAGGAAGGGAAGTAATCTTTTCAAAAGTCAAATTAAAATGTCAGTTTGTGGTCATCTGTACTGGTAAATAAATCTGTTCAGAAAAGCAAGTTTATTTAATGTTCATTGTTGTATTTTGAAAAACAATACAAAACGTTACAGGGTTCAGTTTCCTGTTGTTCTTGAATCGTCTATATGACCTAATAAATCACTCAATGGTGTAGTATCTACTTCCTTCAAAATAACTCCATCAAAGTAAGATTCAAATCTTTGGCCAGAATCCTCTGTACATAGATGATCAAGGGTCAGCACCATTTCTGGGATCTGATTCCACTTCAGTGAGATGTATGCTAACTTGAAGAGTTTTCCAGGAGATAGATAATTAAGAGGACATCTCCACCATCTAATTCAGGATGTCAAATGAAGTTCAGAGGCTGGAGCACACAATATCTTGGCAACTACTGTCCCCTCACCCCCAAAAGAACTCACTACTATTGTGAAGACTGTAGGGACATTTCTGTTGTTAAGGGCCAGACAGGTGGAGGAGCAGGGATGTACTGCACCCAAAAGTGCTCATGAAACAAATTTAAGGTTGACCGCATATGGCAATTAGAGATATCCAATTCACCAATTTTATTAGTCAATGGCAAGACTGTGATATGGACAGATACCAGCTTTGCCATTTGATGCCAGTGAGCTCCTCAGTAGCCTAATACTTCATGGGATTCTAACTTTTGAAACCATCTCCTCAGTTGACAAGAACAAACACAATCAAGACAATTGCCTTTGTGATCATCATAATTAGAATACCATTGGAGTTCACCTCCAGCAAAGATGTGTAGTGCACACAATAGTACCTAACATGACATGCAACCATATAGATTACTGCACAGCCTGCACCACTTTGTAACCCAGTTCCCAAAGCAGCAGGAAGATTCTGATCAGTGTGTGACATTTAATATTAGGAAATATTTATATTGGCCATTATAATCAACCTATGAAGAGATGTTACTACACACCTCTGCAGTGGATGGAACTTGAACCCAAGCCTCATGGGACACTAACACTGCACTTATTAGTTAATATACCACAGTTTGCAAATGAATTCCAGCTGTCTATACTTTTACTGTACCAGTTTGCTAATCTGTGTTCTACAACAAGAAATAGAGGTAGTGGCAATCCAACAACAAACCTTTTGCAGTAAATTTAGGGGGACCAAAACCTCCTGTAATGGCCTGAGCACCTCTGATGGCAACTATAAACACTGGCTGTCATTAGCATCTTGCTATCCACATTCATGACCAGGCTAAGGTTTCAATCCGTTTGTACCCATATGTCTTTCTTCCATATTGCTAACTGCATACTTGCTGGGCTTGTGATCCATGTTATAGGAATGTTCCTTGTCCTGTGTAGGCTTCAGCTTTGGTGCCAGTGATAATTTCAGCATCTGCTCGCAGTACCAGTAACACTAAATTCAAAGCCCTTCGCCAAGCTTCTAGCTTGACTGTTACATTGTCATAGACCTCATAATCAAAGCAGTCATCGCTCACAGTGCTACAGGAAGCTTTGCATGGTATACCGACTTTCTCAAAGTGCTCTGATAACTCTGAAATGACAGGAAGTACTCCATCACTTTTGTGAAGGCACTTCTGCACTTCTGACAAAGCATCTAGTGGTGCTTCGTACATGCCTGTATTAAACATGGCAGTCACAAGATACTCAGTCAAGCCATCAGCCAAGGCTTGCAAGACTTGTGATTTGAATGATAACGCAGTTTCTGCAAACCATGAACAATGATGAGTTCCAATGCAACTTGTTTCATTAATTCCAGGGTTGCAAGGAGAATTTTTAAATATTTGTTGTTTTAAATGGCAGAGACAGGCAAGTTCAGTGGCCCCCGCACCAGGAAAGACTCGTCTTTCACTAAGGGTATGTTTTAGACGGTATGCACAAGTCCAGAATTGGTCCACTAACATCTGCAGCTTACAGCTTAAGGGGCTACAAAGCACTACTGTGATCACAGCAGTTTTACATGTATTTATCTGAACTGCAAATCTTTCTCCCAAATTTGGTGTATTTCCATGTCCAATTTTCCAGAAACTTAGATGTGCTCCAGTTCCCACGCAATTCTCTTTTACTTGTGTAATATAAGTTACATGGATACCTTCCATAGCTTCTGCAAATCTTTGAAAGACAGGTTCTTTAACTTCTTGAATAACTAAAATCTTTTCTTGTAGGCACTTATTCATTAAATGTGGAGATGTTAGTCCTTTTACCAGAATCAAATTAATGCGAAATTTATGAAGTATATCCATTGTTGAACGTAACCATTCTTCTTCAAAATTTTTGGAAATGTCCTCAATAGTCTGAGTGACGACTTTTACACCTGAAATTCTGTTGAATCCTGGATGATGGTACTTAATTGTCAAGTCTCCACTTATAAATATGGTATGGAGAGGCAAAGTTGCCAAATCCTGGATAATTTTAGACTGATCATCTGAAATTAATGTGACAAAACCAGGACTAACACAAGACTCATGCTCAGGTGGTCCCGGCAAGAAACATGTAACCAATTTATCAACGTCAAATTCTGGGAGAGTTCTGCTCTTAATACTTTCTTGCAAAATACTTTGAGTCTGAATTTTGTAAGCCTCTATTGCTAACTTCATCATCTTACGGTTTCCATGGCTCAGTGATAAAGCCAGAGCTGTAAAGCTTGCAGAATCAGCTGGAGTGGAAGATGAATCCTCTCGAATACTATTTGACAAATCCGGCAATGTTTCTTCCTGACTGTTTATACTTGAATTCACAAAGTGTCGGCTCATATTTGTTCTTGCTTTTAGTTGGTTGCATGTATAACTTGGGTGACTTTGGTCCGAAGAGGCATGAGTAATTGCATCACTTGAAATAAAGGAGCCTTTCTCACTGCTAATGCTGTAGTTGTTTCTGCAATTCATTTTTATTGATATATTTGACTGTAAGTTAGCATGTTCCTTTACAACTGATTGCATTTCATTTGTCAGATGGGTGGGAAAGCTCGTTAAAAGACACGATAATCTCTCAGCTTTATTCATTCGTGAGTTTTCCAAAGTGCTGTCTATGGATATCTGATGCGATATTAGTACGTCAAAGCAATGTTCTAGTCCTTCATACATCTCAGATACAATGGTAGGAATGGGAATCCCTTGCTTTATACAATTCAAAACCGCTTTACTCCATGCTCCAGTAAGGAACAGGAGAGTGGAGGTTCCAGTTTTATATTGTTTATGGTGTGCTTGTACTGCTTCATTCAACAACTGTCCTACCGGACAATCCAACTGCAGATTCTCCAGAAGTCTGAAGGCAGAGCAAATCACAATAGTTTCACTAGTGTCATCATCTACAATGAACTTGTAGTACTTTACTGGGCCAAGCAATGAACTTCCTGATGCAGCCACTGCAGAGATCTGTTCCAGGCCTAGGTGAGATTTACGATTTAGTAAGTTGCACTGTATTCCAACAGACCATAAAGAAAAAAGAAAATCAAAAATATAATCAGAGAGTCAGAATTTTGTCAATTTAATCCTTTTCATCACCCACTATTCAATGAAATCATGGAAATGTGTATCATGTGTGTCTTTGCTGTTGTGATATCAATACACTAAGACATATTACAGTACGAAGTCTTGGAGATTTAAAATGTGAGCAATGATTGATAAAGACAAATAAAGTTGCCTGTATGGCAAAGTACAGAGCATTCAGAACAAAATTTGGGATACGGAAGCAATCAGATTTTTTAGCAAAGACCCAAATATAGACACCCGAAAAGTGGCTAAATAAAGAATAAAACAGCTATATAGTCAAGCAATTTAAAACATTGATCAAAAATTGATATGGGAAGAACGACTTTCAGTGCATGGGGACCGGCACACCACTGAGGTAGAAGGAAGCTGTTCCCGTCAGAACGGATTCATGTGAAACATGCGGGTACCTGTGTCCTGCTTAATTAAATAATTCGAGCTGCGGAGACAGCTTTAACTTGTTTGGAAGGGACAGGAGAGGACTAGGGAGGGGAAGGATACATGGAATCATAGAACCTGCCCCTCAGCCCACTGAGTCTGCACCATCCCTTTGAAAAATATCCTACCCAGATCCAGCACCCCACCATATCTCATAACCCCAAATTTCCCATAACCATCTAGCCTGCATATCTCTGGACTGTGGGAGGAAACCGGAGCACCTGGAGGAAACCCATGCAGACAAGGGGACACACGCAAACTCCACTCAAACAGTCACCCAAGGGTGGAATTGAATCCAGGTCCCTGGTGTTGCGAGGCAACAGTGCTGCCACTGAGCCACTGTGCTGTCCTAATGATACAAAGATAGGTGAAAGGGTAGCTGGTGAGGATGACACTACAAGTTTACAGAGGATATGAGCATATTAAGTGAGTGGGCAAAAACTTGGCAGATGAAATATCATGTGGGAAAATGTATGGTTAGCACATTGGCAGGAAGAATAGAAAATCCGAACATGAACCTCAACATTAAGAAAGCCGGCATCCAAACTCACTTGGTAAAAGGGAACGCAAACGGTTTACTGGACTTTTATTTCAAAGGGAATGGACTATAAAAAGGGAGGTCTTGCTAAATCTATTCCCATTATCTCTGATACAAGTTGGACACATATCTGGAATACTGTAAACAGTTTTGGTCATAGAGTCATACAGCAGGGAAATAGACCCTTAAGTCCAACTTGTTCACGCTGACTAAGTTTCTCAAACTAAACTAGACCCAGTTGCCTGTGTTTAGCCCATATCCCTCTTAACCATTCCCAATCATGTACTGTGCAAATGTCTTTTAAATGTTGTAACTGTATCTGCAACTACCAGTTCTTCTGGAAGTTCATTCCATATACAAACCACCCTTGGTGTGAAAAAATTGCCCCTTAGGTCCCTTTTAAATCTTTCTCCTCTCACCTTAAAAATGTGCTCTCTAGTTTTGAACAGCCCCACCCTAGGGAAAAGATCTTTGCTATTATATTAGAACATAAGAAATAGGAGCAGGAGTAGGCCATGTGGTCCATCAAGCCCGCTCCACAATTCAATAAGATCACGGCTGATCTTTTCACGGATTCAGCTCCATTCACTCACTCATCCGCCCACCCATTCACCCACTCACCATTACCCTTAATTCCTTTGCGCTCCAAAAATCTATCTTTGCCTTAAAAACATTGAACAAGGTAGCCTCAACTGCTTCACTGGGCAAGAAATTCCACAGATTCACAACCCTTTGGGTGAAGAAATACCTTCTCAACTCAGTCTTGAATCTGGTCTCCTTTATTTTGAGGCTATGTGCCCTAGTTCTAGTTTCAGCCACCAGTGGAAACAACCTTCCTGCTTCTATCTGATCTACTCCCTTCATAATTTTATATGTTCCTGTAATATACCCACTGATACTTCTAAATTTCAAAGAGTATTATCTCAGTCTACTCAATCTCTTCGCATAAGCCAACCCTCTCAACTCCAGAATCAACCTAGTGAACTTCTCAGCAACCCCTCCAATGCCAGTACATCCTTTCTCAAATAATGAAATCAAAACTCTACTCAGTAGTCCAGGTGTGACTATACCTATACAGCTGTAGCATAAGCTCCCTATTTTTCAACTCTATCCCTGTAGCAATGTAGGACAATATTCCATTTGCCTTCTTAATTACCTGCTGCACCTGCAAAACAACTTATTGTGATTCATGCACAAGGAGACCCAAGGTTTGTCTGCACAGCAGCAGGCTGCAATTTGTCACCATTGAGAAGAACGAGTTTCAGTTTGTCACCATTTAATTAACAGTCCATTTTGCTGTTACTCCTGCCAAAATAGATGACCTAATGTTTACCAACACAGAACACTATCAGCTAGACCCTTACCCAGTCACAACCTATCTACATCCCTCTGCAGACATTTTGTGTCCTTCGCATACTTTGCTCTACCACTCATTTTAGTGTCATTGGTGAACTTTGATACACCATACTCGGTCCCCAACTCTAAGTCATCTATGCAATTTGTAAACAACAGCAGTTCCAACACTGATTCCTAAGACACACCACCAGCCACTAATTGTTAATCAGAAAAATATCTATTTATGCTCACTTCTTGATTTCTGTCAGTTCACCAATCTTCTATCTATGCTAATACAATACCTGTAATGCTGTGCACCTTTATTTCATTTGCCTTATCAGTCCCTCTCTTGATTTAATAAACCTCTACAAGGCCACTCCTCAACTTCCTATGCTCCAGTGAAAAACGTTCTAGCTTATCCAGCCTCTCCCTAAAATTCAAGCCCTCCAGTTCTGGAAACATCCTGGTAATTTTTTTCTGAATCTCTCCAATTTAATAATATCCTTTCTATAGCAAGACAACCAGAACTGCACACAATACTCGGAGTGGCCTCAGCAACACCTTATACAACCTCAACATGACTCAACTCTTTTACTCAATGGTCTGAACAATGAAGGTAAGCATGCTAAATGCCTTTTTAACCACCCTGCCTACCTGTGCTGCAACGTTCAAAATACTATGTACCTGAACCGTTATGTTTCTCTATTCAACAACAAAAGAGCAGTTTCACCAGGTACTGGTATGACGAGTTTTTTATTAATGAGTAGAGATTGAATAAGTTGGACTTCCATTCATTGGAGTTTGGAAGAATGAGAGGAGATGTTTTCAGCCATGCCAAGATTATTAGGCGTTTGATGGGGTGGATGCAGAGAGTTTGTCTACCTTTATGGGACAGTCTAGAACTAGAGGGCATAAACTCAAGTGTCAGGGGCCATCTACTTAAAACAAAGAATCGCAGAGGATAGTCAATACCACAGAGGGCTATTTTAGGCTGGGTCATTAAGTATATTCGAGGTTGAGATAGGCAGTTTTTCTTTTAAATCAGCAAGGGGATCAAGGTAAGGCAGGAAAGTGGAACAGAGGATTATCAGATTGGCCATGGTCTCATTTAATAGAGGAGTGCTACTTCTGCGTCTTTTGGTGGACAGTCAAATATTGAAAGATATGACCTACTAAAATAAAGGTCAGCAGAACAAAAAAGAAAGTGGTTGGAATACTGGAGATAAAGGCAAGACAGAGTACAGGAATGCTAGCTTAGACAGACTGCTTAGTGGCATGGTGTAAGGAAAACAATTGCTCCCTCCATGTCAGCAAAATGGAGGAGGTGGTCATAGACTTCAGGACGTGGAGTGGAGAACACACTCCTGTCTGTATCAATGATGCTGAGGTGGAGATGGTTGAGAGCTTCAAGTTCCTAGGAATAAATACCACCAAAGATCTTTCCTGGTCCATCCACATCAAAGCTACAGACAGGAAAGCACACCAAAGCCTCTACTTTCTCAGAAGGTTAAAGAAATTCTGCACATCCACAATGACTCTTACCAATTTTTACTAGATGCAATCACAGCTTGATATGGCAACTGCTCTGCCCAAGACCACAAGAAATTACAGTATTGTGAATGCAGCCCTGTACATCACAAATTCCTTCCATTGCCTGAATCTACATTTCCTGCTACCTCTGAAAAACAGCCAACATAATCAAAGCCTTCTCCATCTTAGTTATACCCTTTTCCAATGGGCAGAAAATACAACAGTTTGAAAACACGCACCAACATATTCAAGTACAGCTTCTATACCACTGTTATCAGACTTTTGAATGGACTGCTCATATGAGAGTTGATCTCTCCCTGCATTTTCTCTGTAGCTGGAACACTGTATTCCGTTCTATTACCCTGATGTACTTTTGTAAGGGACGAATTGTCTGCTTAGCATGTAAAACAATGCTCCAAATCAAAATAAAACTTAGACAAACTAGCATCAAGATAGCAAGATTCCATATTGATGGAGATGAAAAATGAGAAGAGATCCATTACATTATTGAGGGTATTCTACAGTCAACCAACCAGTGGGAGAAGAAACATGCTAGGAAATCTATGAAGTGAGCAAGAGACATAGAATAATAATCATATGGTATCATATAATTCCCCACAAATGGGAAGAACAGGTCAGAAAAGGGGACAGTAAATGGAAGTTTAAACAGTGTACAACACTCCCTTCTTAGACAGTATGTAAGAAGCCCAACAAATGGGAAGTAAACCAGAGTCGGTAAGAGTAGCAAATGTAGCAGAAATACTCGGCACAATGATAATGACAAAATTATAAGGTTTAACATAGAAAAGTATAAAAGGCATAAATACACTTGAGATAACCAAAGCAATACAAAATATAATATAAAATAGCAGTGGGGGAAAAGATTGAAAAGTTCAGGAGAAACATCATTCAGTAAAGTGCAAGAATTAGCCAATAATGAGATGTGAGAGATGAATAAAGAAAGGTTTCAAAATTAAAACTTAAGTATTGTAAGTGTGTATGCTGTAAGAATAGGATGACAAAAGGGAATATAACCATAAGATAGAGGAACAGAATTAGGTCATTCAGCCCATTAAATCTGCTCGACCACTCGATTACAGCTGATATGTTTCCCAACTACATTTCCTGCCCTCTCATTGTAACCCTTGATCCCCTTTCTAATCTAGAACCTATTCATCTTTGTCTTGAAGATACTACATGGCTTGGTTTCCACAGCTCCCTTCAGCAAAGAGTTCCAAAAACTCACCACTTTGGCTGAAGAAATTTCTTTTCATCTCAGTTCTAAAGGGTTATCGCTTCATTCTGAGGCTGTGTCCTTGAGTCCTAGTCTCCCTATGTTCACTCTAACCAGCTCTCTCAGTATTCTGTAAATGTCAATGAGATATCCCACTCCCAAGTCCTTCTAACCTCCATAGAGTACAGACCTCAGGTCCACAACCGCTCCTTGTGTGACATGCCTTCATTCCTGGAATCCTTCTCGTAAACCTCCTCTCGATCCCTCCAAAGCCATTACATCCTTCCTTAGACATAGAGCTCAAAACTGCTCACAATATTCCAAATACAGACTGACCAGAACCTTGAACAGTCTCAGCATTATATCCCTGCTTTTGCAACGTAGCCCTCTTGAAATTAATGCTAACATTGCATTTGCCTTCCTAACAGCTAAATTAAGCTGAATGTAAACCTTACGAGAATCCTGAACTAGAAATCCCAAGTCCTTTTGTGTTTCAGATTTCTGAATCCTTTCCCCATCTAGAAAATAGCCTACACTTCTATTTTTCCCACTTTCCCACACTGGATTCCATCTGCCACTTCTTTGCGCATTTTTCTTAGCCTTTCCCACAAAAATACCTTGCAAGAACTGTGACAAACACTACATTGGACAAACAGGCAGAACGCTAGCCACCAGGATACATGAACATCAACTAGCCACAAAAGGACATGATCCACTATCACTAGTATCCTTACATACAGATGAGGAAGGATACCACTTTGATTGGGACAACACATCCATCCTAGGACAAGCCAAACAGCGACATGCACGAGAATTCCTAGAAGAATGGCATTCCAACCGGAACTCCATCAACAAACACACAGATTTGGAGCCAATCTACCATCCTCTGAGAAAAATAACAGGAAATGACATCACCAATGCAGGAAATGACATCACCAACCCAAGGAAACCTAAACAGATAAATAGAAAGCGGGACATAACACCAGCACTTCACCGGAGGCTCACTGATGATGTTACCTAGAATGGTGACGAAACGTCTGAAAACGAACCTTCCAGCTCAGCGAGCAAACTCACATCCAGAACCTCAACCTGAGCTACAAATCTTCTCAAAACTCGCTTTCCCACTTCTTCAACAGTACCTGTCCCTCCACTGATCTTTGCGTCATCAGCAAACAATACCCTCAGCTCCTTCATCCAGACTGTTAACGTATAATGTGAATACTTGTGGTCTCAACACAGGTCCCTGCAGATCTCCACTCTCTGTCATCCTGAAAAGTACCCCTTTATCCTATTCTGTGCCTTCTGCCAGTCAACGAATCCTCTATCCATGCCAGATCCTTGTCCCTAACACCACTGAAGTCTCCTGTGCAGCACATTGTCAAAGGTCTTTTGGAAATCCAAATAGATCATGTCCACTGGCTCTCCTTTGTCTAATTCCGTGTTACCTGCTCAAAAGAACTCTAACAGATTCCTCAGGCATGACCTCCCTTGATGAAGTTGACTCAGCTCTATTTTATCATGTTCTTCCAGGTGCTCCACAGTCTCATTTTCATTAATAGCCTCTAAAATTGTACCAATGACCAAGGTCAGGCTAACCAACTATAATTTCACATCTTCTGCCTCTCTCTCCCTTCTTAAATAAGGGTGTTATATTAGGCATTTTCCAGTCCTTTAGGGTCCTCCCTGAATCCAGTGATTCCTGAAAGATGACCACTAATGTTTTGACAATCTCCTCAGCTATCTTCTTCAGAATTCTGGGGTGTAACTCATCTAGTCCAGGTAATTTATCCAACTTTAGACCTTTCAGCCTCCCAATTCCTTCTCATAATGATGAGACTACTACACTTATCTCTGGAAAGGAAGGATTTAAAATGGACGTAAGGGACAACTTTTTTCATACAGAGGGTAGAATTAGCTGCTAGACGAACTGGTGAACGCTGGTACAATCACAACATTTAAAAGACATCTGGATAGGTATATGAATACGAAGGGCTTAGATGGATAAGGGCTAAATGATGGCAAATGGGATTAGATTAAGTTAGGACAGCTAGTCAGCACGGACAAGTTAGACTGAAGGGTCTGTTTCTGGGCTGTAAATTTCTATGACTCTAAGTGGTCCAATGTCCACTCTTGCCTCTCTTTTACCTCTACATATCTGAAAGAACCATTTTACATTACTAGCTACTTTAGTCTCATATTTCAACTTTTAACTCCCTTATTGTTTTTTTAAGTAGCCCTCTGGTAGTTTTTAAAAGCTTCCTAATCCTCTGGCTTCCCACTAATCTTCATCATACTGTATGCGTTTTGTTTTACTTTAATGCTATCACTGCGTTTCCTCAACAGCCATTGTTGTCTTGTCCTCTCTTCGTATGTTTGTTCTTCCTTGGAATGAATTTCTGCTGAGCCCTCTGATTTATCCCTGGAAACTCCTGCCGTTACTGACTTATCATCTTCCTTGCTAGGCTCCCTTTCCAATCAACTCTGGCTGGGTTTCCTCATGTGTTTGAAGTTACTTTTACTCAACAATAATACTGTTACATCTGATTTCATCTTCTCCCTCTCAAACTGCAGGGTGATTTCTATCATGCTCTGCTCACTGACCCCTAAGGGTTCTTTTACCTTAAGCTTTCCAATCAAGTTTACCCCATTACACATCACCAAATTCAGAACTGCCAGTTCCCTATTAGGTTCTATCACCAGGTGCTCGAATAAAAAAAATTTATAGACATTCCACAAATTTCTTTTCTTGGGATCTGCTGCCAACTTCACTTTCCTTATCTACCCGCATATTGAACTCCCCCATGATTATTGTAATAGCATTTTTCTTACATGCCTCCATCTATCTCCAGATTTATTTTCTGCCTCAAATCCTGACTACTGCTAGTGGGCATATAAATAACACCCATCAATTCTACAATGCTCTACACTTCCTCAATTCTACACTTAGATTTTACCCCTTCTGGCCCTACATTGTTCTGTCAATTTAATTTCATTTCTCACTGACAAGATGATCCTACTCTCCCAACTCGCATATCTGCCTCTCCCTGTGAGAAGATGCTTGTCCTTAGATATTTAGATCCCAGCCCTGATCGCCTCACAGCCATGTCTCTGGGAGCCCCACAATATTGTATTAGCCAATTTCAATCTGTGCTTTAAGTTAAATTACTATTCTTCGTTTACTGCAGACATTTAAGTACAACATCCTCAGTCCTTTGTTGACTGTCCCCCTTCTCATTGTCCCTTTCCCTTGACCCCTATCTGCTATGCCTGAAGTTAGACTTTCCACACTCTGTCTCCTCTTATGTTCTGAAAACCTCAATAAACTCTCCTGAGTCGAAACAATTAAGAATGTAAACAATAGCCCTCTGTCCTCTGACTGTCCTCAACAGTTGCCAAGTAAACCGCCACCCTGCCAAGACAGTGACTGTTGCTTGGGAAGTGTACATGTGGACAGCAGACTGTAAATCCTGCTGATGTCATCGGCAAATCCACGTGAGCAATCAGACATGAGGAACTTCAGGGATGTGGCAACCTTGAGGTCCAGTGGCACTACATGCCCATCTGGCCAAATGGTAACAAGGTCTTGCTCCAAGAGGTTGCAGAAGTCAACAGTGATCTGCTCAGAAGGCCTAAGTCTTCTGTTGCTCTTTTTAAGTAAACTGACATGCTATCTAAAAAGCCAATGTTGGCAGCAGTGCCTCCTTCAACGTGAAACTTTGCCAATCCCCTTGTTTTGTTAGGTGGAACATGTTTGAGAATCATAGAAAAGAGCAGAAGTAGGTAATTTGATATCTCAAGCCTGCCTTGCTTTTATGTAAAATTGTGGTTGATTCATTTTGTTTGACTGCACCTCAGAAACATCGATTTCCCCATAAATCTGTCCAAGTCAGCTTTGAATATATTCAATGACATAGCCTTTGCTGCACTTTGGACAGCTGAATTTAAAAAACCTAATGCTGCAGTGGAAGAAATTTCTCCTTGTCTCAGTCTTAAATGGAAGTTTTTTTTTAAAAACCATGACCTTTATTTCTGGATTCCCCCAAAAGAAGGAAATATCTTCTCAGCATTTACCCTTTTATTCAAGAGATCACTTCTCATTCTTTTGAACTCCAATGAGTACAAACTCAATATGCTTAAGCTTTCTCCACAAAATAATCCCTTCATCTCAGGATGCACCTTCTCTAAGCCTTAGCACAACTTGCTCACTTTATCTCAATCTCTGTTGCAATAAAGGCCAATCACATTTCTACTTACTTACTGTTTATTCATGCCAACATTTTGAGATTCATGTTTAACAGCACCCAGATCCTCTGCAGCATTTTGCGGTGAATCTCCACTAAATGCTCTGCTTTTCTGTTCTTTCAGCTAAAGTGGACAACCTGACATTTTTCCACATTACATTTCATTTGCCATTTTTTCTCTTACTCACTAATCCTATTTACATACTCCTTTGCATGCTCTTTGCAGCTTCCTCATATCTCTCTTTCCTACCATCTTTGTACTGTTAGCACATTTGGCTACAATAATCAGTCTCTCCTTCCATGCTACCAATACATGGTTATAAATAGTTGAGGTCCTGCATTGAACCCTAACGCATTCACCAATTAGTTTGCCACGTTCAAAGTGACTCATTTATCCTTTATTTTGTTTTCTGTTTGTTGGCCAATCTCCTATTCACACACTAACATCACCCTAACACTATATCTACTGACTCCCCTTTTCTGTGTTTTACATCCCGTAAGAGTGCTGGGCTCTCAATAATCTAAATCAATGATTTAAATGTAGGAGACCACATGAGTGGTTGTTATGGTTGTGCTGAATCATACTCATTTATTTTTATTTGTGCTATCAGATAAAGAGCCTTTACTTCTGTCTCTTTGCTATTTATCCCAACTGACCTTATTTGCAAGACCATTCTTATGTTTGTACACTCCATCCTTTCCTGCCACACTTTGGTTATTGTTGATGTATTTCCATCATGCAATCAAGACATTTGTCTTGTTCTTTCTTCTTATCTTTTTGAATCTTCCCCTCATGAAAGCCCGACCCCAAATTCTTGAAAGCCTTTTCTACAGTTCCACTTATACAATTTGCCAGGACAGCAGTCTCAGTGATTCAGGTGAAAACCGATCCAATGGTAAAGCTCCCTCTTTTTCCAGTACTGGTGCCAGAGTCCCACAAATAAAACTTATTTATTCTAAGCTTGCATTCAATTCTCTTATCAGAAATTGCCTTGTTACAATTTGCTTCTGTACACCTGGTGATTTTGGCCACTGCTGCTGCCCTTCTTGTTTTTTAAACAAAGGTCCCAAGCTAGAGCTCCACAAACTGGTGCCATATTGCAAAAAAAAACTCACGGCAGGAAATACAGATCAAAGTTTAAAAAAAATCCAAGTGTGATGAAATCACTTCCAAAGAATTAGACCGCTATAAAGCAATGAAAAGTCACTCTCAGAACAAGTCCTGGAAGCACAATCCTTAAACAGAGACAAGCATTTCACCGTGCTGTTTCAGTGTTTTAAAGGGTTTATAGTCTGTCAATTTCACAGAATGATGAATCGCGTCCCAGGCTCTCATATTGTTGACACTGACAAACTCCAAACACGCCCCGGAAGTCCATGCACTATCTGCAGAAGACTATAGTTTTCTCACTGCCAAAGCAAAAACTGACTGGCCTGAAATTGCTGGCCTTATCTTTTATACCTAAGAATTTGCAATTCTCCAGTCCTTTAGCACCATCCTGGATCACTTTAGGACATACATTCTTTTCAGCAATCATCAATGTTCAATAATGCCAGCACACTATTTTCTGAACAAGAGTTGTCAGGAATACTTAGTACCCAGTCCAGCCCTTTTTATAGACAGATTTCTGACTTACATTCTTCCACATCTACCTGAGTCTCCAGCTCCCCGATATTCTTTACCATATTGCATGTCTACAGCTATGCATGGTAAACCTGATTTTGACCTGTTGCATCCCGTCTCTGGTCTGACCCATTTGGTACCTAACTATTTACGACTCTAGTACACCAAGTCTCCTAGTTCATTGAACACCTTGCTTCCATTCCATAGAACTGAGTTTAAACCCTCCCCAGTTGTACTTACAACACATCTTGGAAAGATAATGGGCTGTTCAGATGCAGCGCAACTGACCTATATAGATTGCACCTCCCCAAAATCAGTCCAGAAGGTTCACCTTCCTGCACACTCTCTCCAGTCATTCATTCACATGCTCTATCCTCCTATTACCCAGGGAAATACCATTCACTTGCCTACATGTCTCACATCAACTTAGATGGGAACAGAGTAACAGGACTGCATGTAAGGGTCTTGCTTGGATCTCATCCCCAACTATCTACTTTCCTTTTTCTTTTTACTTCTGCTCTTTATTTTCTTTTTCTTTTCTTTGGCAGGTTAGTTGGCAGCATTGGCACAAGCGACAGTGGGCCGTGCACAGAAACGGCAGCAGCTTCCTGGCAGTCAAAGTGGATGCTGCTCCTCCTAGTGATTTGTGGCGGCAGCAGCAGCAAGGACATCCTCCCTGCATTCGGGGCTAGGGGCAGCTTCTTCAAGACGGCAGTGAGGTGCTACCTCGAAAGAATGTGCCCGGAACTAGATTCTTGGCATTATGGCAACCTGGCCTGGCAGTGGAGCCAGAGACTCTTGATTGCAGTCGGTCCAATGAAGGGCACTCCTGGAGCCGTCAAGGTGGCAGCTGCAACGTGGTAAGCCTGGAGTGGGGACTCCTGACATCATCGAGGCAGCAGCGGAGCCACAGACTCCTGGTTGCAGTAGGCCGATAGTGGGGACTCCTGGCATTGGCAAGGTGGCAGAACACCTGGAGCAGGGACCTCTGGTGTCATTGAGGGAGCAACAGAACCAGGAATGCCTGGTTGCAGGTGCCATACGCCTGGATCGGGGACTTCTGGTTATTGGCAAGGCAGTGACAGCCAGCGACTCCTGGGGCACTGTGCCTCAGATGACAGGAGATGGGGCAAGTGTGGATTCAATCTGGGACTTGGACTCAGTGAAGTGGGCCCAGCAGCGAAGAGATGGCATCTAAAGAGAGGCGACGTTTACATTGGTGGGTCCAGCACAGGTGGTGGCGAGGCAGTGAAGGAGGGTAGTGACACAGGTGTCATCGGTGCACTGGTTCAGGACTCATGTTGGAGGCACCAGAATAAAGACAGATTCTCTTTCAGATGTATCTTTTGACTCTTTTAATACCTAAACTATTCAAAATGTGGCAAAGATTGAAGCTTTTCACTAAATTTTGGTGTATTATTCACTGTAAAATGCAAATGACAATAAACCCTTCAATTCAATTAGGGGAGATGTTCTAAAATTTTAGCCATTAGTCCTAATCTTTGGTTATCTAGTGCAGAAAGATGGGGTAGATCTTTTTTAAAAAAGGTCTTCTTTGAGAGCCAGTTATCGGTCTGGGATGGACACACAGTAATCCACCAGTGACTCTAGAACTGTATGAAATAAAAATGGAAACAGAGTTAACAGGCTTGGTTTTCAATATGTGGCTGGGGAGTGGGTGGGTGGAATGTTTAGCACAGGTTGCTGGACAGCTCATTTGCAATGTAAAGGGATGCCAACAATATAGGTTCAATTCCCACATTGACTGAAGTTAATATGAGGATTCTCTTTCTCAACATCTCCTGTCATCTGAGGCACAGTGACCCTCAGGTAAACTAGCACCAATCAGCTCTTGCTGTGGTCTGGTAGGACTTAGACACAACCCAAGGTACAAATCCTTACCAACACTTTAAAGGGCTTTGGCAACTTTACCTTTTATTTGTGGGTCAAGAAGTTGGGTGTTGGCACGCTTTGAAAAAGTGCTCCCAAATCAAATTGTAAATTTCTATGTCTTCAAAATGGTTATCTTCATTGGGATTGTGAGGTGGAGGTTGTGAAGTAACATCGAAGAGCATGGTAACGGGCTGACAGGACTGGTGAGTTGAACATTACAAACATAGGATGCTTTGTAAGTCTGCCCTCACAACTCAACTACTTTCCACATTGCTGCTTCCTCCACTACGCACTGCACCCCAACAGACGAACAACTCACCCAACTCCACCCCACTTCAGGCACTCAATCCTGAGCTTCTCTACTTAAACCTCCCATCTACCCCTCTCACTTAGGGTCAGCTCCACTCACTCAACTCTTACGATTCCCACAGGAGCTTTTGCTTCACGCTCCAATTGACGCAGTCCCAGATTTGGGGTCGCCACTCTTTCCCTCACTCAAGCAGGTACCAAACTTTGACAATTTAACCTTCCTGAATGCTGACCGTCAGCCAACATTTCCTACCGTTGAGGAGTCGATATGTGCGGGTGCTGTGTGTTTGCATAAACACCAAAGATATCAGCGTAGAGGTAAGTGGAAAGTTGCCTCTACAGTATCCCACTCGCTGTTCGAAATGGTGACCCGGGAAGTCAATGTACAGGCCACAATATAAAATTACGGTATATACCCTGGGTCAGTTGGTCATCTTGCAATTCAGATCAAAAATTAAATCCAACATTGCTGCTCAAAGACTTTTACCAGAACACAATGATCATATTAACATGGCCAGGTGTGTTAAACTTTCACGGGGGTCGTAAATTAGGTTTTGTGTTGGGAGTATGATCGGATTGGTGTCTCCTCATGAACAGACTTGTAAATGTCCTTTCTTCCTCATGACGATGCGTTACTTCCATAGGCCAATTACTGCAGACAGCAGAGCGGAAACCACACCTTCAGCCAGCTCAGAGTCCGAGCTGCAGACATTACCTGTGAATAGCTGGTTACCTGCTCCATTTCTCATGCAGCCGCCTCCGGAACCCAGGTAGTTCTCAGGACATAATAAACCGCCTTTTGGACCAAAGTCTCCGTTTTAAACAACGGAAATGACGCATGTAAGCTGTTAGTCGCACAAGTGTTAGCCAAAAATATGTTTAAATCATTAAATAAAAACGACTACCAAAATATAAGATCTGCACAGTTGTTGATGTTTTGGTGCGTTTCCGCATGCCTGCGGCCTGTTTGAGCGGGTTGCTGCGATACCAACCGCGCGCTTTCCCCGCCAGCTCTGACGTCATGGGTCGCGCCCACTCTCGAAGACCATTGGTTGGGGTGTGCGCGTCTTCTCCCGCCCCGCCTGACACCGATTTGTGGTTGGTCAACCGAGGTGCCGGTCAAGGTGACGTCAACGCGCCCACCCCGGTTGTTGACGATTAAGCGTCCGTTTGTCTGGGAAACTAAGTGAGGTGTTCGAGAGTTTGTTTATGTTGGAAGGATAAAACGGTCGGTGCAAGATATCAGCTTCGGGTTTTGTTTTATATACGATTTATCTACGTGCTTCGAGCAATGGTAAGGTTTTTTTGACATAATTCTCTACTGAGTTGATTATTTATTGTATGATTCACTGATTAAATTTTGCTTTCTTCCACTTTAATAGCTTTATAAAACATGTGAGAGGTGCCCACTGAGAGCTCGTGGTTGAGTTAAATATTGTCAATCCAGAAGAATGTATTGATTCCAATAAGTGGCCCTTCCACTTGTTCTTACTATGTAATTGATAATTAAATGTGTTACAAGTTTCGGTTAAGTCGATTCAAAATCAAATTTATCCAATTTTAATAGGCTATAAACCCTAAATTTACTTTACAGGAAAATAAATTATACTGACAGTTTAAATATTTACAAATCCAAAATAATGGTTATGATTCACTCGATCAAATGGATATGTCAAATTTCAGTACCTCGAATGATCCTTCTTGGAATTTGAGGCCAAAGCGACCATGCACCCCAATTCCAAACTTTCAAAAGCTCTGATGTGCAAATCGTCATTTTGAACAAAGCTGCTCTCACAGCTTCAGAAAAACGGCTGTTCTTTTTGCGAACAGCAATTGATATAAGGCATTCGGGCAGATTTGTCATGTAACAGATTGTACATTTTTGGCCTAGTAATCTGGAGAACTTGGAAATAAATTGCTTATTTATAAAAAGGCAACTAGCGCATTAATATAGTTTTGGGAAAGAAACCTGCCCTCACAACAAGGTTTGTATGTCTTTCTCAGCTGTAGTGTTTGGTATCCATCAACTTTTAGAATTCAGAAATGAGATTAACTAATTTCCAAACTGAAGATGAGAACATCTAACCAGAGCAGTGTACTGCATACATGACAAAGACCAAAAGAACTGTGGATGCTGTAAATCAGGAACAAAAACAAAAGTTGCTGGAAAAGCCCAGCAGGCCTGGCAGCATCTGTGAAGGAGAAAACAGAGTTAAAGTTTCAGGACCAGTGACCCTTCCTCAAAACTGTTCCTCAATTCTGAAGAAGGGTCACCAGCCCCTGCTGGCCTTTTCCAGCTATTGTATACATGATTCGGATTCCGCAGGAAACCTTTCATCAAATCATGCAGAGTAGACAAGACAAAACCCAAAGAGTGAAGAGAACTGAGGGATCAGATGAGCAGTATTTCTCTGAAGTATCCTGACAAATCACTTAACTGTTTCAAACAGTTACATAGCAAACTAAGTGCCAAACTAAACTTGACATTAATTCAAAACATTCTAAAGGCATGCCCAGCCAGCCAATTTGGAATAAAATTACCCTCACTAACATCTGGGCACTGGTGCCAGAGTTGGGAGACTACTCCCCTAGATCAGTCACGCACTCACAGAACAACCAATGTCTTCAACTATTATACCACAATCCCTGATTATAACTCACCAGAAATTAGCAGACAATGGCTAGTAGCTATTGGAATCTTCAGCTGAACCCAACAACTCTATGGCTTGAGATCAAGTATGGGCAAGAAAACCTCCTGTTGATTTCCATCTTCTGCCTTCTCACAGTTCATAAATCAGTACATTAAATAATACTTCGAAGTGCTGCCTAGATGATCCTCCTCAGCTGCTTCTTGACATTCGCCCCTCATCCCACAATAGATACTGATATTCATTCAGTTTCATTCTAACCTGGAGAGAATGTCACTCAATGACTGGAGCATGTTTGTCATATAATTAGATAATGCTTGATCTGTATGTATTTATCTTCATTGACGACCTTAGTTCAATAATTCTCTATGCCTGTCTTTTTGTACTACTCTCTCATGGAAATGTGGAGTCACTGATTAAGCCAGTATTTGTTGACCATCCCCAATTGTACTGGAGAAGGCGATGTATACTGTCTTTTTCAACTACTTTATTCCTTGGTCTGTGGGAACACCCAAATTGCTGATGGGAAGGTACTTACAGGAGTTTGACCCAGCAAAAGACCTAAATGGTTCCAGGATGGTGTGTGACTGGGAAAGGAACTTGCAGGTGATGGTGTTCCCATGTGTCTGCACTTTTTAATGATGATCTGTCAGACTCTTCTGAAATTTTCAATTGACACGGGCTCAATAGGTTTTTGGAGAGAACGCTCCAGATGTCTGCTATCGTTTGTGTAAAGAAGTTCATTTTGATATCACCCTGACTGAATTCTAATTTTTATTTTCAATTCCACAAAAATGAGTGTACTGGATACATCATAGGCCATGTGCTCCACCTACTTTTCAGTTATGACATTGAAAAACTGTGATACAGAGCTGTCTGCATCAACAGGTAAACTGTTCCAGTACAGCTACAACACTTGAATTAACCTTGGCAATGCAGAAAGTTATTTCAAGTATGATCTATCAAAACAAACAGGACAAAGCCAACCCAACTAATTACTCTCCTGCCAACCTCCTTCCAGTGATCAGAAAAAGTGCTGAGGGAGTTGGCTACACTACTTTAAAGAGGCATACACTCACCAACAATCTGCTCATTGATAGAACCTCTTAGCTCCAGGCCTGTACCAATTGTTGACTCAAGCTGAATTCTAGACATAAGATGAATGTACCGGGGTAACTGCAAGCACTTGATACTCCTATCTCATGTAACCAAGCATTGAGCAATTAGCAGATAGATCTAAGAGAAAAAGCTATCTTTGAAAGTGTTTTTTCTTGGAGATTGCTGTTTCAGCTAATGGATGCCTGGCATCTCAGTCTTCTGAGAGTAACAATTACCACTTTAATGGTCTAGTTGATTGATTCTTCTTTTATCTTCATTGACACCTGTAGTAAACTTTTTTTTTGTTTTCTGAAAGTCATGTATTAATTTTTTTTAATATAACTTGTAATATGACTTTCCCCAGTTCAAGAAGGGGAGCAGAGACAACCCTGGTAATTATAGACCAGTGAGCCTTACCTCAGTTGTCGGTAAAGTGTTGGAAAAGGTTATAAGGGATAGGATTTATAATCATCTAGAAAAGAATAAATTGATTAGGGATAGTCAGCACGGTTTTGTGAAGGGAAGGTCGTACCTCACAAACCTTATTGAGTTCTTTGAGAAGGTGACCAAACAGGTAGATGAGAGTAAACTGGTTGATGTGGTGTATATGGATTTCAGCAAGGCATTCGATAAGGTTCCCCACAATAGGCTCTTGTACAAAATGCGGAGGAATGGAATTGTGGGAGATATAGCAGTTTGGATCGGAAATTGGCTTGCTGAAAGAAGACAGAGAGAGGGTGGTAGTTGATGGGAAATGTTCATCCTGGAGACCAGTTGCTAGTGGTGTACCGCAAGGGTCGGTGTTGGGTCCACTGCTGTTTGTCATTTTTATGAATGACCTGGATGAGGGCGTAGAAGGATGGGTTAGTAAATTTGCAGACGACACTAAGGCCGGTGGAGTTGTGGACAGTGACGAAGGATGCTGTAGGTTGCAGAGAGACATAGATAAGCTACAGAGCTGGGCTGAGAGGTGGCAAATGGAGTTTAATGCAGACAAGTGTGAGGTGATGCACTTTGGTAGGAGTAACCGGAAGGCAAAGTACAGGGCTAATGGTAAGATTCTTAGTGTAGATGAGCAGAGAGATCTCGGTGTCCATGTACACAGATCCTTGAAAGCTGCCACCCAGTTTGACAGGGCTGTTAAGAAGGCATACAGTGTTTTAGCTTTTAATAGAAGGATCGAGTCCCGGAACCAAGAGGTTATGGTGAAGCTGTACAAAACTCGGGTGCGGCCGCACTTGGAGTATTGTGTACAGTTCTGGTCACCGCATTATAAGAAGGATGTGGAAGCTTTGGAAAGGGTGCAGAAGAGATTTACTAGGATGTTGCCTGGTATGGAGGGAAGGTCTTACAAGGAAAGGCTGAGGGACTTGAGGCTGTCTTCATTAGAGAAGAAGGTTGAGATGTGACTTAACTGAAACATATAAAATATTCAGAGGGTTAGATAGGGTGGATAGGGAGAGCCTTTTTCCTAGGATAGTGGACGGCGAGCACGAGGGGGCATAGCTTTAAATTGAGGGGCAAAGGATATAGGACAGATGTCAGAGGTAGTTTCTTTACTCAGAGAGTAGTAAGGGAATGGAACGCTTTGCCTGCAACGGTAGTAGATTTGCCAACTTTAGGTACGTTTAAGTCGTCATTAGATAAGCGTATGGACGTACATGGAATAGTGTCGGTTAGATGGGCTTGAGATCGGTGTGACAGGTCGGCACAACATCGAGGGCTGAAGGGCCTGTACTGTGCTGTAATGTTCTATGTTCTATGTGTTTCTGTATGACATTGCATTACTGCAATGTTTTGTACATTGTATATGAGTGAATAGGCATGAAAGTGCCTTAGTTTGGTAATGAACACTGAGAGGCCATGGAAATAAGTGATAGGCAGTTGGTTAGTATGGTGAATATGAAGCGCCATGGAGGTATGTGATATAGTTTGGCATAGAGGGTGCTTGGGAATATATAAAGGGAAAAGTGCCGGAGTGCTGATTGTTGTATTTTTGAATCAACGTGTTTAGAGATATTATAACACCTCAATGGAGCAAGTAGAAGTTGAATTCCCACCTCCTGACTCAGATTAAGAAATAGTACCACTGCACCAGAAGACCCCATCTTACTTCTGTTTTATTGAGTTTTAGTACAACTGGGATCAATTCCTAGATCACTGATGGGCGCCTTTTAAACAATCTGCCTATATACCTGGCAGGTCCTGTGTTTGCCTCCAAACTTGAATGAGGAATGGCAGGCTCTACTGCAACTGCTCTTAAACTGAAAAATCTCAGTTTTTCAAGCACTCTTTACCAAGCAGGGTGAGCCAAGATAGGAAATTTTCTGATTTCTGCTACCTGCCTTGTGAATGGATATCCATCCTAATGTTTCGTTCAGGGTTTCATCTGAACTTCTAATTTCAGATCTATATTCCAGATTAATTTTCTGTACTAGTTTTTCAGATACCTCTTTGTGATTACATCCCTGGAGACCACACACACACACACACCAGCCATAGTAGGAACTACAGATGCTGGAAAATCTGAGGTAGCAAGCTGTTCTGCTCCTCTGGTGCTTCGCCTGCTGTGTTCATTCAGCTCTACACCTTGTTATCCCAATCAGTTGGATTAATCAGCCATGAATAATTTTCACTCACTGCTTGCTTTCTCTGACTAGTCCATTCTTATTCTGTTATTCTTCAATAAAATATTCCAGTAACTCCCCTCTGATGGTTTTCCCTCTGACTTCCATCTGAAATTATTGGGTATTCTAATGATATGGAGTATGGTGTGCATGCGCAGATCTAGACGGGCAGATTTAGGGCGGTAGGTTGGCTCAGTGGTTAGCACTGCAGCCTCACTACGCCAGGGACCCGGGTTCGAGTCCAGCCTCTGGTAACTGTCTGTACGGAATTTGCACACTCTCCCTGTGTCTGCGTGGGTTTCCTCCGGGTGCTCCGGTTTCCTCTCACTGTCCAAAGTTGTGCAGGCTAGGTGGATTGGCCAAGCTAAATTGTCCGTAGTGTTCAGGGGTGTGTGGGTTATAGGGGCATGGGTCTGGGTGAGATGCTCCAAGGGGCGGTGTGGACTTGTTGGGCCAAAGGGCCTGCTTCCACACTGTAGGGAATCTAATCTAGACACCACACCATAAAAAGGATATTTTGACTTTGGAGAGACTGCATTGTGGATTTACAAGAATGATACCTGGATTGCAGAGGTTAAGTTATGACGAGAGATTACATAAAATAAAAGTCTGGTTTTCTTTAAAACTTAGAAGGTTAAACGTATATCAGTGGAAGTCATATGGGTGCCGCTTAGGAAAAGTAAAGGATTTAAAACTGTAATAGGTATTGTGTAACAGCTCTGAATTGTTAGATTGTACAAATGCAGGAATTAGGCAAATTTATAGCAATGCCAGAATAGTATTAATGGGGGATTTTATCTCTAACATAGATTTGGTAGAGGTAGACAAGCATCTGTCAGAAAGGTAATGAATTTCTGGAATATGTTTGGGATAACATCCTACAGCAATCTGTTCTGGATTCAACAAGGGGACAAGGAATATTGCATTTGGTAATGAGTATTGAACCAGATTTACTTATTAATTTAGTTGTGTGCAAACATTTATCAGTGATTATAAAATGATAGAGTTCGATGTGGCATTTGCATGCAAAAAGCATGAATCAACTACTAGAGATTTAGATTCAGGTAAGGCAGTCTTTAACAAAATGAGACAGAGAGGATGTTTAAAGAAATATTTAATATAATACAAATCCAATTTATACACCCGAGTATGAAAAGCTCCATTTCACACAAAAAAAAAGCCATGGACATCTAAAGTGATAAGGGTTAGCATAAAAAAAGGGCTTAAATGCAAAAAAAAACAGATCTTGCTGAATGGGAGGTACAAAGACCAGCAATGGGCCACAGAGCAGCTATGAAAAGGAATTATGAAAGGAAACTTGGTAGGGTCATCGAAATCAAGAAAACATTTTCTAGATACATAAGGGGAAGACAAGTGGTCATGAGCAATGTTGGCCTTGTAAAGACTGAAAGTGGGATGTTGTCAATCACTATGGGGAAGTGTCTGACATGTTTATTAATTGCTTTGTCTCAGTACTCACAGTAGAAAATGAAAATAGCTTGTCAGAAGTCTTGAGGAAATTAACAGGTAATGAATAAAATTAACCTTAGTAAAACATCAGTGTTCGGGAAATTTAATGGCATTAAGAATGACAACCCCCAGGAATAGGCGGTTTCCATCTGAGGATGTTAAATGAAGTTGGGCAGCACAGTAGAGTTGCACTAACAATGATTAAAGTGACTAAGATAGTGGATAGCGGAATCTCTAAGAATGTTGTCTATATGGACTTCCAGAAGGTATTTGTTAAAGTCTCACATAAGAGACAATTATGAAATGATTGGACTTGAGGGCAAATTACTAACGTAACTAGGAAATTGGATTAGTAACCTGCAACCAAAGGCCTAAGGGCCCTCCGCTTCTTCCTGTCCAGCAGGCTCGACCAGTCCCCCTCCACTGACACTCTCATCCGCTTAGCTGAGTGGCAGTCTGTGTATGCAAGGTCCCTTGGAAGTGTGCGCATAACATGGTAGAATTCTTCTTAGAAGGAGAATACTTGCATCTCTTGCATAAAGAGGTGACAGTGGATAGACAAAGGCAAACATTTAAAGAGTGCATGGAGAAATTCAACAATAGTTTATTCATGTCTGGAACAGAAATAAAAATGGGAAAAGTGGCCTGGCCATGGCTGATTTCCAGAGGAAGTTCTTCCCAAAAATAAGCATACATATTGGCTGAAAAGATCTGCAGATCCATATTTCATCCAGCACTACAGCTTGCTATCTCAGATTCTCCAGCATCTGTAGTTCCTACTATTTCTAATCCAATTGATTGAATGGCAGGGGTGGGGGTTGTGGGGAAGAGAGAAATGATGTGGTGAATAAGGCATATCCAGGGATGTAATCACAAAGAGGCATCTGAAAAACTCATTGTGCGATATCCAGTCTAGGATGGCCTGTCCTGTATTTGGTTCCTTAATGAAATGACCCAGAAAACCATCTTATACACATAATAAAATGTGAGGCTGGATGAACACAGCAGGCCAAGCAGCATCTCAGGAGCACGAAAGCTGACGTTTCGGGCCTAGACCCTTCATCAGACCCTCTCTGATGAAGGGTCTAGGCCCGAAACATCAGCTTTCGTGCTCCTGAGATGCTGCTTGGCCTGCTGTGTTCATCCAGCCTCACATTTTATTATCTTGGAATTCTCCAGCATCTGCAGTTCCCATTATCTCTCATCTTATACACATGTCAGGAATTAGTCCTGTACAATGTTGTTACTGATTTGATTTGCCTAATTGATATGCAGATTAAAATCATCCATAATAACTGTTGTACCTTTATTGCATGCATCTCTTTGCCTGTTTAATGATTTCCCCAACGTTATCAAGACAGTTTGGGGGCCTATATACAACCCTCACTATCAATTTCTGCCACTTGCTGTTTATAAACACTTCCCCAGACAGATTCCACTTGGCCAGAACTAAAATCCTTCCTTGCTGTTGTGTTGATGTATGGTTTAACCAGTTTTGCTATCACACCTCCTTTTCTTTTTGTCTGACCTTCTTAAAAATCGAATACCCCTGGGTATTCACTTCTGATCTCCAGACACCTTACAGCTATTTCTCCGCAATCCCAATGATATTGGCCTGCTGTGATCATCCAGCTCCAAACTTTGTTATCTTGGATTCTCCAGCACCTGCAGTTCCCATTATCTCTGCTATCACATCCATTCCGTTTATATCTATTGTGTGACTAATTCATTCACATTATTGCAAATGCACCACACATTAAGTTTTCCTAAGGCCTTAAATTTTCTTGTCTTATCATTTCTAGTGCCATCTATTTTATGTAACACTGCTGCTTGAATTCTCTACATTCCACTTTTCTTATTTTCAGTTCTGTCATTTTGTCCTTGTTTCCCTCTCTACTGTCTCCTGGTATGGATCCCCATTCCCTTCCACTTTTTCAGTTTAAATACCTAACTGCACTAGCAAATGTGATTACTTTTTATTTATTAATCTAAAATGCAGTTAGGCACATTTTAATTTTCATTTGTTTTCTTATTTCATAGGATGTAGGTGTTATTGGCAAGAGTAGTATTTATTTCACGTTACGAGTTGTGCTTGAATGTATGGCTTCCAAAGGCATTTCAGGCAGCTAATAAAAGTCAATCACATACTGTGGGTGTGGAGTCATATGTAAGCAGACCAGACAGGCCTGGTAGATTTTCTTCTCAAAAGGACATTAATGCACCAGATGGGATTTTATGACAATTGATAGTTTCATAGTCACCATCATTGAAAATAGCTTTCAGTTTATTGAACTTAAATTTCACTGATGTCCTTTAGGGAAGGAAATCTACCATTCTTATGCTGTCTAGCCTACTTGTGACTCCAGACCCCAGCAATGTGGTTGACCTCTGGGCAGTTGGGGATAGGCAATAAATTCTGGCCTGGCTAGCCTTGTCTGTGTCCAGTGAATGGATTTTTAAAAAAATGTTTATTCCAAACTGTTCTTGAAGTAAAGTTGATAACTTGTATTCAAGTCCAGTATTACGTTTGGTGAATCAATGTACAGTTTGTAATTGATGTCAGTATATAACCCATGTAACAGCTATAATAATTAGACCATTCTACTTGGAACACGCTAAATTGTAATGGTGTCAAAACATGGTTGTTAGCAGAGTCTCAAGATATTGGACTATTTCAACTGTAGCAGAAAAGAATAAAGGAAGATGTAATACATTTTTCTAAGTAGTGATGAACTTCAAATATAATGAGAAATGAAGGTTGCTTTCCTCTGTATTCAGAGTCTGTTATGAAGGTCCTTCAATTTAAAACCATCAGTGAGAGGAAGAAGGGAGATTAGAAGCAATTCTTTTACACAAGAGTTTTTGGGAAACAGGGACTGTTCTAAAGAAAGAGTGGATACATATTTAGATCATTAGAAAGATTTAATGTTTTAGGAAGAAACCAAAATTAGGTTTAGAGTGCCTTGCTGCAAAGAATGCATGTTCTTATTATTCTATATTTTTGTTTGTGGACTGAAATGGGAAATGGAATGTTTTGAAAAAATCAAAGATTGCGGAAGAGATTACTGCACTTTATAAAAGAAGTTCGACTGGTACACACTGTAAGCATTGTTTATGCAGTTTTATGTTCAACTAGTTGGGGGTCGTTTTGTTGTAGGTGAACGTGAGGTAGGGTATGTGTACAAAATGTGATCCCTTGACAACAAGTAGCCAGTTGAATTGTAGAATATTAACCAGTTGTTCATAATAAGGGCCATCTACCTACTGACAGTGGTATGTTGACTCCTGAGTAGCTGTTCAGCTTGTGGTTTCGAACGAGGTAGTGGATGCTTCAAACCTCTAGAAAAGAAAGGGCTGTCATTTCTGCGGGAACTCCCCCCCCACTGCCCCCGTCTCTCCCCCCCACCCCGAGAATGAGAGAAATTGATCGATAAGTAGCAGGGCCTGGCTAAAAGGATCATCTCAAAGCCTTCCCAGTCTCTTCTTACTCTTCTACCCTTAGCACCAAGGCTTTTTGTGTCGGTCTTTGTGATGTAAGGGGGCTGAGTTTTGACTAGTAGATGTATGTAGTGATGGTTCATTATTGATTACCTGTAGCTAGATTCTATTTATTTGTAATAAATAATAATTCTTGTTAAGTGTAGAAACCTGGTCTATGATTTCTGTCAACTTGGGTCTTAAAAGACAGGCAATTGGGAAAGTTTGCATACTTTTGTAGAATCTTTAATATTTATGACAACTGTTGGAATAGTGGGCTTTGATTTGCAGTGTTATACCCCAGTCAGCTGTAACAGTAGCAAAGAGCTCAAAGATGCATAATGAAATGAATGATCACCTGATTGATTATTTGATTTATTGTCATGTGTACCAAAGTACAGTTACAAGTTTTGTTTGTGAGCAGTACAGATCATAGTAATCAAGGATGTCCAGATCATAGGGTGAAAATAACTTGGACAGAGTAAGGTGTACAGGTTACACCACACAGTACATGTAGGCGGCAAGCTCAACATTAACAACATCAGCATTATTTGAAGTTAGACAGTCCATCCATCCATTTAATAATGGCAGAGAAGAAACTGTTCTTGAACTTGGTAGCTGTGTTCAGGCTTCTGTATCTTCTGCTTGATGGAACAGGTTGTAGGAGTATATGGATCTTAGATGCTGGCAGCCTTTCTGCACAGTGTTTAATTGGAGTCCATGGATAGGAAATTGGCTTTTGTAATGTCCTAGGCTGTACACACCACCTTTTATAGTTTCTTACGGCCCTGGGCAGAGTAGTTGCTGTACCAGACCATAATGCAACCTGACAGCATGCCTTCTGCGGTGCATCTGTAGATGTTGGCGACGGTCCTTATGGACATGCCAAATTTCCTGAGCTGCCTTGTACTGTATGCTTCTATAGTTCTATTAAAGAGTACTAGTAAATTCTGTGTGTGCAAATAATAAGCATTTCTAAGTTTATGTTAATCGCTATTTTCGTTT
The DNA here is from genome assembly GCF_030684315.1 of Stegostoma tigrinum. NCBI lineage: Eukaryota > Metazoa > Chordata > Chondrichthyes > Orectolobiformes > Stegostomatidae > Stegostoma > Stegostoma tigrinum. The sequence continues at coordinate 35,350,101 of NC_081354.1, forward strand.
TCAAAAATTGTCTTTAGGCATCAAACTTCAGGAAAACTGGCATTGGATCTTCACAACGCAAAAAGACTGGGCCAAGACCTGATCTAACAGAGGAACAAAAGCAGGAAATCCGGGAGGCTTTTGATTTGTTTGATACCGATGGTTCTGGAACGATTGATGTAAAGGAAATAAAGGTACTTTTAAATAACACAATCGTCATTGTTATGTGATAGTTAATATTCATTTAAAATCACACAATAATGCGTATGACATTAAAAGTTGCAGAATGGGTGGAGTGGGCAGTTAATAAAACATACAGTGCACTGGTCACAACAACAAAGAGGTTGTACCGTATTTGTATAAGAAACTAGTGTCACAATTCCGGTTGATGGACAAGTCAAATCCCAGAATGAAATATGCCAGGATAGATTATGTATGTTTTACTTTAGTTAACGGTGGTCATTTGCTGAAATATAGTCAGAATTTATTCAGTCAACAAACAGATGTTTATTCCACAAAAGATAAAAAACAAAATAAATAACCTAGGCATAGAACACAGTTTGAAATATCCTAAATAAAATGCAGCAAAACAAAATCACATATATTCTCCAAAATCATCAATTTACTGTGATCTGAATCCAGATAAATTATTCCTCTGTTTAATGTTTAAGTTTGAAATAGCTGATTGTCCCCCAGTTCTTCCCTATGGACTGTAAAGTCTTTTGAAATGAACAACTGAAAGCATGGACTTTCTGAGCTTTTAATAAGCTGAGGATTTCTAACCAAATGCTCCAGTTTTGGAAGCTTTCTCCTCTCCAAAGGAAATAATACCAACTTTGCTAATCTAACTTCATGACTTAAATTTTTATGTCTGGAGCCATTCTTGTAAACCTCTTCTGCACTCTGACCAATGTGTTCACATCCTTCATGAAGAACTGTACATAATATCACAGCTGAACATATTACAATCATTCTTAGAATTTGAATTTTAGAATGGTAGCACATGGGGTTAGCTACTTTCCTAAAGGTTTTATTTAAAAAAAAACTAGATAGATAATCCTTCTGGAGCAGTGATCTAATCCAATATGTGCCAGAGAGCAGGGGTTTGGGAGTGTTGATGGGAAATTTGTTTTGTTTTTATTATGGTGATTTACAGCCAGGAGGGTAAGCATTGAGGGCTATTAGCTTGTTTTGGGTTCAGGATAATCAAGGATTGACTTTATCTAAGAAAGCCCAGAGATTAAAGGATTTTGGGAAGTTGACAGGAGATTTGAATATTAACGGAGCAAATATAATTGGTGTCCTAAAGAAGGAGTACAGAATAGTTCAGGGAAAGCGCAACTACCTCAGTAGAAAAGTTTCACTTGTACAAACTATAAAAGAACAGTTATGTTTGCTTCAGATACTATAAAGGAAGATAACACGTTGTGAAGCTGGATGAACACAGCAGGCCAAGCAGCATCAGAGGAGCAGAAAAGCTTGACGTTTCGGGTCGGGACCCTTTGTCAGAAATGAGGGAGGGAAAGGGGATTCTGAAATAAATGGGGAGGCAGATAGAAGATGCATAAAGGAGAAGATGGGGTGAGAGGAGACTGAGAGGCCAAAGAGGCAGGGTTAGAGCCAGTGAAGGTGAATGTAGGTGGAAAGTTAGGGGAGGGAATAGATCAATCCGGGGAGGACGGACAGGTCATGGGGGCGCGATGAGGTTAGTGGGTAGGGGATGGGGGTAGGGCTTGAGGTGGGAGGAATGGTTAGGGAGGCGGGGACTAGGTGCAGGATGCCCAGGATGGACATGTCATTCAAGGACAATTTTCCTCCTCCTCCTCCAACACCCCCCCCCCCCCCCCAACTCACCTCACCACACCCCACTCCTTGGACGACATGTCCATCCTGGGCCTCCTGCATTGCCACAATGCCACCACCCGAAAGATGCAGGAACAGCATCTCATCTTTTGCTTGGGAACTCTGCAGTCCATGGGCTGCAATGTGGACTTCACAAGCTTCAAAATCTCCCCTCCCCCCGACCACATGCCAAAACCAGCCCAGCTAGTCCCCGCCTCCCTAACCATTCCTCCCTCCTCCAGCCCCACCACCATCCCCTACCCACTAACTTCATCCTGCCCATCCTCCCTGGACTGACCTATCTGACCTATCCCCCACCTAACTCCTCACCTACATTCACCTTCACTGGCTCTAACCCCTCTTCTTCGACCTCTCCTCTCACCCTATCTTCTCCTTTATCCATCTTCTATCCACCTCCCCCGTCTCCCAATTTATTTCAGAATGCCCTTGCCCTCCCCCATTTCTGAAGAAAAGTCCTGACCCGAAACGTCAAGCTTTCCTGCTGCTCTGATGCTGCTTGGCCGCCTGTGTTCATCCAGCTTCACACAGTGTTATCTCAGATTCTCCAGCATCGGCAGTTCCTACTATTACTATAAAGCAAGAGTTGCTTTGATAATGCATCTTACTGTATCTCAAGATGAAATAGGATTTTTAAGATCTCTTATGAACAGCTTTTTGATAATGCAGCCTCACAATTTTGTGCTATAATGTCAATTTAAAAACTGTACACTCAATTTTTTTTGAAGTTAGTCTTGGGCCCAAAACCATCTTGACCCTCATTAATATCTGCATACAGATTATAATACATTTTAAATCAAATGATTTTGATTTTTTAAAAGAAGTTTTAAAATTTATTGACAGTTGCTTGATAACCTTCATGGCAATACCTTGTGTTGATGCTGCAAATGTAACTAGTTAACCACTGCAATCTATAAATTTAATACAAAACAGACTTGGGCTGTGATTTTGTTAAAAATTGACAGTGTGCTGGATTGTACTGGTGAAGTAATGTCCTCAGCATGTACACTCATTGCCGAAGTTTAAAATCTCTCCCTGCATGTAAATGTCTTGACTGCTGTTCTCTCAGTGAAGATTGAATGATCATTGCTCCTTACACTATGCCAGTTAGAACATAGAACATAGAACAGTACAGCACAGAACAGGCCCTTCAGCCCACAATGTTGTGCCGACCATTGATCCTCATGTATGCACCCTCAAATTTCTGTGACCATATACATGTCCAGCAGTCTCTTAAATGACCCCAATGACCTTGCTTCCACAACTGCTGCTGGCAACGCATTCCATGCTCTCACAACTCTCTGCGTAAAGAACCTGCCTCTGACATCCCCTCGATACTTTCCACCAACCAGCTTAAAACTATGACCCCTCGTGCTAGCCATTTCTGCCCTGGGAAATAGTCTCTGGCTATCAACTCTATCTATGCCTCTCATTATCTTGTATACCTCAATTAGGTCCCCTCACCTCCTCCTTTTCTCCAATGAAAAGAGACCGAGCTCAGTCAACCTCTCTTCATAAGATAAGCCCTCCAGTCCAGGCAGCATCCTGGTAAACCTCCTCTGAACCCTCTCCAAAGCATCCACATCTTTCCTATAATAGGGCGCCCAGAACTGGACGCAGTATTCCAAGTGCGGTCTAACCAAAGTTTTATAGAGCTGCAACAAGATCTCACGACTCTTAAACTCAATCCCCCTGTTAATGAAAGCCAAAACACCATATGCTTTCTTAACAACCCTGTCCACTTGGGTGGCCATTTTAAGGGATCTATGTATCTGCACACCAAGATCCCTCTGTTCCTCCACGCTGCCAAGAATCCTATCCTTAATCCTGTACTCAGCTTTCAAATTCGACCTTCCAAAATGCATCACCTCGCATTTATCCAGGTTGAACTCCATCTGCCACCTCTCGGCCCATCTCTGCATCCTGTCAATGTCCCGCTGCAGCCTACAACAGCCCTCTACACTGTCAACGACACCTCCGACCTTTGTGTCGTCTGCAAACTTGCTGACCCATCCTTCAATTCCCTCGTCCAAGTCATTAATAAAAATTACAAACAGTAGAGGCCCAAGGACAGAGCCCTGTGGAACTCCACTCACCACTGACTTCCAGGCAGAATATTTTCCTTCTACTACCACTCGCTGTCTTCTGTTGGCCAGCCAATTCTGTATCCAAGCAGCTAAGTTCCCCTGTATCCCATTCCTCCTGACCTTCTGAATGAGCCTACCATGGGGAACCTTATCAAATGCCTTACTGAAGTCCATATACACCACATCCACAGCTCGACCCTCATCAACCTTTCTAGTCACATCCTCAAAAAACTCGATAAGGTTTGTAAGGCATGACCTACCCCTCACAAAGCCTCACAAAGCAGTTATTACAGTTCAAAACTATATTGTGGTATGTAAAATGCTTTTGGACTTCTGAAGATTCTGTAAAATGCTGTATAAACTCAAAACTGGTTATTTAGTCAAAATATCAGCGTGGGTGTCTCCTGTTTAACATTCAAAATTGTAAAGTAGATTATTCATGCAGCAACATTATTTCTGGATTAGATAGAAACCAGATTGCCTCTCCGAGTCATGAAATGCTTCTATTCATATTACATTTTGCTATTTAAAACATACTTGCGCCACCTTTATCTGAATTTCACAAAATAGGTCAGAAGGTCTGGGCAATTGCATCAACATTATAAAGTTTAGTGATAACTTTTTTTTTCTTAGGTTGCCATGCGTGCACTGGGATTTGAACCTAAAAAAGAAGAAATAAGAAAGATGATTTCAGACATTGACAAAGAAGGATCTGGTAGCATTGATTTTAATGACTTCTTAGCTATGATGACTCAGAAAATGGTGAGGTGTTATGCACATTTTATATAAAATCAAAACTTATTGTTCGGATCTTATTGGTAATGGAAAGTTAATCAAGAATCTGATTAAACTCGTGTACACTTCATTTTTCTCAGAGCGAGAAAGATTCCAAAGAAGAGATTTTGAAAGCTTTTCGATTGTTTGATGATGATGGCACTGGCAAAATATCGTTCAAGAACCTTAAGAGAGTTGCTAAAGAACTAGGTGAAAATCTAACAGATGAGGAATTGCAGGTAATATTTTTGTGTATATTTTATCTGTATAGGAAAGTATTACTTGTATGAGCCACCTGGATGTAGTATTTAAGGCATTTTTGAGGCTGGCAACTCAGTTTTTTTTTACTTTGGCTGGAAGGATGGCTGACTGACTTATAAATTAAGAGGTGAGACAAATGCGTGAGCCAAAATATGAAACCATTTTCTTTCCATGGTCAATTGGTTTTTTTTAAACGTAAGGTCAAAAATCATATGACACCAGTCCAACAGGTTTATTTGAAATCAGAAGCTTTTTGAACATTGTTCCTTCAGCAAGTGTGGTGAGATAGGCATCAAGAACAGAATTTATAAGTAAAAGATCATACAACTGATGCAAATATCTGAATAAACCAGAAGACTGGGTAGTTTGCTTTGAACAATAGCCTATGTAAGGTTTGGTGGTTGCTTGAAGATGAGAAGTGGGAGATGTAGGGAAGATGTTGGAGTGGTGCTCTTCATCATCGATATAGTGTTGAAGGCTGCAAAGAACTCAGCATAGTTTCTCCACTCTAGCAACTTACTGGACAAGAATGGTCATATCCCATGTCTGTCTTCTGAGGAGGTCATTTCATTGTTTCGGTGTGGCCCATCAGAACTGGTGATCAATGAGTTGAGTATTATATTCCATTCTTATGAGGGCGTCCTTCATCACCTCAAGGTGTCTGTTGTGTTCATCCTGCTCTGAGAAGATTTGTATTTGCAGATACATTTTGTTCAAAAAGCACACAATTTGTAGACACAGTCAGATAATGTGACATTCGGTAAATTCCTGCTTTGGAAATAAAACCAGTCTGACTCCAGGTTAAAACAGATGCCAAACAAGGTCTCACATCTAAAATGTAATGTCTGACCTGAGATGTCAAGTCTTGTATACACTGATAAACCTTTAGTTACCTCAGGGCAGTGACTTGTAAGAAATTCTGGGATTTGGATTTTAATCAATCAAAATCTGCCTCTCCTTTTCTAATTGATTAAAGAATTAACAGGAGGGAGTCAGTCAGTCATTTTTGTTTTATTCAATACATTCACATCAGTTGTATGATCTTTTGATCTTTTATTTAAATTCTGTGTCTTGATGCCTCTCTCACTACACCTGATGAAGGAACAACACTTTGAAAGTTGTGTTTTCAAATAAACCTTTTGGACTATACCTGGTGTTGTATGATGTTCTTTTTTTACCTTGTCCAAGACAGCCCAATACTGGCACATCCACATTTTTACTTAATTCGTCTAATTCTCTTTTCTCCTTTTCCTCTCTGCTCAATATTTGTTTTTTGGCTGAGCTTGATTTGCGTCAATGTTTTGGGGAGGTGGTCTGTTGATGTGAGGCCGAGCAAGAAGGAGGTTATCTTGCCTGATCTTATAAAGTTTGCCTCAATAATGACCTACCCCACCCCATAGCATCTTTCCTGTCTGATTTCTGCCCCATCTTATCAAGCAGCTTTTCTGAAACAACTCTCCAATCAACACATATTCCAGAATTCACCATCATTCTGCATAGAACATAGAACATTGCAGCACAGTACAGGCCCTTTGGCCCTCGATGTTGTGCCGACCTGTCATACCAATCTGAAGCCCATCTAACCTACACTATTCCATGTACGTCCATTTGCTTGTCCAGTGACGACTTAAATGTGCTTAAAGTTGGCGAATCTACTACCATTGCAGGCAAAGCGTTCCATTCCCTTACTACTCTCTGAGTAAAGAAACTACCTCTGACATCTGTCCTATATCCTTTGCCCCTCAATTTAAAGCTATGCCCCCTTGTGCTCGCCGTCACCATTCTAGGAAAAAGGCTCTCCCTATCCACCCTATCTAACCCTTTGATTATCTTATATGTCTCAATTAAGTCACTTCTCAACCTTCTTCTCTCTAACGAAAACAGCCTCAAGTCCCTCAGCCTTTCCTCGTACGATCTTCCCGCCATACCAGGCAACATCCTAGTAAATCTCCTCTGCACCCTTTCCAAAGTTTCCACATCCTCCTTTATAATGCGATGACCAGAACTGTACGCAATACTCCAAGTGCGGCCGCACCCGCGTTTTGTACAGGTGAAGCATAACCTCATGGTTCCGGAACTCAATCCCTCTATTAATAAAAGCTAAAACACTGTATGCCTTCTTAACAGCCCTGTCAACCTGGGTGGCAACTTTCAAGGATCTGTGTACATGGACACCAAGATCTCTTTGCTCATCTACACTACCAAGAATCTTACCAGTAGCCCAATACTTTGCCTTCCGGTTACTCCTACCAAAGTGCATCACCTCACGCTTGTCCGCATTAAATTCCATTTTCCACCTCTCAGCCCAGCTCTGCAGCTTATCTATGTCTCCCTGTAACCTACAACATGCTTCGTCACTATCCACAACTCCACTGACCTTAGTGTCGTCTGCAAATTTACTAACCCATCCTTCTACGCCCTCATCCAGGTCATTTATAAAAATGACTAACAGCAGTGGACCCAACACCGATCCTTGCAGTACACCGCTAGTAACTGGTCTCCAGGATGAACATTTCCCATCGACCACCACCCTCTGTCTTCTTTCAGCAAGCCAATTTCTGATCCAAACTGCTATATCTCCCACAATCCTATTCCTCTGCATTTTGTACAATAGCTTACTGTGGGGAACCTTATCGAACGCCTTGCTGAAATCCATATACACCACATCAACCGGTTTACTCTCATCTACCTGTTTGGTCGCCTTCTCAAAGAACTCTAAGGTTTGTGAGGCACGACCTACCTATGTGTCATTGTCACCTTGAACAGCCTGTTGTTCACTTGGAAAGGACTGTCTGTCTGGAGTTGCCCTGCACAGTTGCTAACCTTTTCCTTAGACATGGCAGAAAGGGGTTCTAGACTGGTATGTGTGTTCAGGCAGGACTTCTTCCTTCTCAGGATCTGCAGTAGAGGCCACAACACCAGACTCTGCCCTGCTTTGTCCGAGTTGCCACCTGGATCAAAGTAGTCTCAGCTGTCTGGTGGAATGCATAATGATGTAGGAACAACAGCATGTCTTTCTTCACTGCAACCTGGTAAGGTCAGCCGTCTTCTCCACTATTCTTGCAACATATCCCCTGATCTGTCTCTCACACCCAGTTCCTGCCAGCACAAACTTTGCATGCCTTTATCCTGCCTATAAACTGACTGACTTTGTCCCTTTTTCCACCTGCACAGAAAATAAGCACTGTGCCATTCATTTTCATCTCCTGTAATACCCGCCTCTCTTTCATTCCGGAAAGAAAACTTTAGGCAATAGGACAGAAGATCAGAATGGCAGTGTGCTGCTACTCATTTGGCTCCTTGCTCTTTATGAAGAGAGGATCCAGTCTCTGACTGCCCTGAGCAGAGTCTGCTGCTCTTGATATTGTGTTGTGACTCCCATGTCAATAAGGCATGACACCAAAGATATGAGCTTGTATCTCTAATTGAAGCAGCAAAATACAAAAAGTCAAGGGAATGCAAGGCAGGGATGTTTTGAGGATCAAGATGCTCTTAGTGTGACTAAGTGCTATGACAGCAAGGGAAAAGCCTGGAAATGCAGCCTGGTCCAGTCGGTCAGCTGGGTGCACATCCCCAAGCTTGGACTGTCCTTGCTGCAGCATTATAATGATAGCTGCCAGTGCAGCCTGCAGTAACACATTGAAGTGCACAAGGGTCTTGTAAGTAAATTGGATATGTGTTATGAGGTTCTTTGAGGCTGGCCTATGTCAGATAACAAATTAGTGGACATGGTGTGCACATAGCTGCTGCCTGTGGACCGTGCCTGATGGCCATATTTTCGTGCCTGGTTTCCAAAATCAGGGTTATTCAGAGCAAGCTGTATCCAACAGCCATGTTTCCTTGCCTACTTTTCCTGGTGTGGAGCTGTTTGGTGGTTTGGCAAAATGGGTGTCTGAGTATTAATAATTTCGGTAGTGGCATTAACAAGGTCGTTAATGAACAGTAATGACCATCGGTAGGTATGTCAGTGCTGCTAAGCAAGAATATTGCCAGAGCTGGTAGGAACTGCAGATGCTGGCGAATCTGAGACAACAATATGCTACACATATCACCAAAGGCCATGTTAATCAGACCCCCAAAGGATTCTGCCCATTATTTGACTTATCATTGTTTCCCACTTATGTACTTTGTTTATTCTTATGCCTTTTTTTGTCACACTTCTTTCTTCTCACCATATATTCTTTGCATTTGTTTCTCCTTCTTACTGCACTATCTCAGTTGTTTTCACTCTTACTGCTTGATTTTGCTGTTTCTTCTCTTGTACTCACTCACTTTTTAATCGCTCTTCCTTTGAAAGACAAGCAGTGAGTGTTCTTGAGCAAATTTCTCTTCATTTGAGCGTCTGCTATACCAATTGCGGTTGCAGGAGTCAGATGGTGATTTTTACTTCCTTTAATTTTCTCCCCCACCCTTTCTGCTCCCAAATCATGATTTGGTTGGCTACTGGTAAGCTTAAGTTCATGATTTGGGGAACTGTGGTTGATAGCATAAAATGGTCGGATATAGATTGTGTGCACCTACAGAGTACACCATAATTTCACTTTAGCTTTGTGTTTTTGAATTCTCTTCTGCAAAATTGTTGTCATCATGAAATTATAGAACAGTATGGCACAGGGTAAGTCTGTTTGGCCTTTTGTGCTGGTTCCTTTGTAGAGCAATCCAGTTAATGGCATTTCCCTGATATAACAAGGTATAGAGCTGGATGAACACAGCAGACCAAGCAGTATCAGAGGAGCAGGAAAGCTGACGTTTCAGGCCTAGACCCTTCTTCAGAAAAAAAAAAGAAAAATAAATGTTCTTTTTTCTCCAAATCTACAGCATTTTTTTTTCCTTCAGGTGTGTATCCAATTCTTTCTGGAGGCTACAATTGAACATGTATCCACGACCCTATCAACAACACATTCCAAATCCTAATCACCTTTTTAAATGAGATTTTTCTTCATGAAGCCTTTGATTTTGTTTTGCTAACCACCTTAAAATCTATGCCCTCTAATGACTAATTTGTTAATAATCATTTTTAAACAGCCCTTAACTCTTTCTGCTGTAAAGAGAATAAGTCCAAATTCTCCAGCGTGTCCGCCCCCTTGCAGTCCCTTTATATATTATACTAAATCATTTCTCTACCTCTCTAAATCTGTCACATCTTTCCTAGAATCTTATGGACAGATTTAAATAGTATTACAGCCGAGGCCAAACTCGTGTTTCCTTAGCTTTTGAACTTGCCTAAAGTCCTACCTATTTCATTAGCTTCTTTATCCATCTGCCCAGCTTCAAAGAATCATGCATATTCTTTAATCCTTCTCCTCTCCCACCTTTGGTGTGTATCTATTGGAAACGTCTTGTCTATGGGGCTGAAGAATTCCTAGAATACATTTCTAGGAGATAGCTGAGTGAGCAGTTGAGAACAAAAAGTGAGTCTGTGTTATCAGTGTGGAAACTGGAGATCATATAGAAAATGTTAAACTGATAATTAAGTAGGCAGTCCTGAATGATTGCATAAGTTGTGATAATTTGAAGAAAATGAGAAATGAGCAATGCTATGACACTGCAGTTTTGGTGGTTGCTGATAGAAGCAACAAATATGAAATGCCAAAACACTAGCAGTTGAGGACTCCATAGTGAGCATAGTGATTATTATTTTGCAGGGTCCCTAATGATGATGTGATGTGATCTCCAAGTTTCAGTATAAGTAGTTGTGATTGAGCAAATTATTTTGGGGAGGAAAAAGTAAAATCCCAAAACCCAAGGTTAAGATTTAAGCTGTGCAGTTCTGTCACATTGAGTTATGGCTGGTGGTGAACACCTCGCTGTAGATGCAGGATTCACAAATATCCCTATTCTCAATGATGGGGAAGCCCAGCACATCACTGCAAAAGACGAGGCTAATGCAACTTCAGCTAGAAGTGCTGAGTGGACAATCAATTCAACTCCGCCTTCTCCTGAGATTCCCAGTATCAGAGATTGTGAGCTTTCAGCCAGTTTGGTTCACTCCATATCGTATTAAGAAATGGCTGAAGCCACAGAATATTGCAAAGATTGTAGGCCCCAAGAATATGCTGGCAATAGTATTGGAAATCTGTCCTCCGTACCCAGATGTGCTCCTTGCCAAGGTGTTGCAGTACAGGTACAACATAGGCTTCTACCTGACAGTTGTGGAAAATTGTCCAGGTACATCTCCCACAACAAGTACGACAAGCCTTAACTGGCCTAATCGTAATCATAAGCAAACTTGGAAGTTGTCACCAACAGTGCTGTTAAGCGACACTTACCCACAATAACCTACCCTCTGATGCAGAATTTGGGTTACCTCAGGCCCATTTATCTCCTGAATAATTTTGGCTTTAGTTCAAATATTGATAAAACACTGAATGTGAGAGCGGAGATAACAGTGACTACCTTTTGACATCAAGGCACCTTTTGACTAATTGTGATATCGAGAAACCTGAACTGTGTCAAGGGGAAGTGGGGGAGCAGTGGTTTTGTGGGGGTGACTGACCTAATAGCGGCTTTCTAACTATGATGTAAGTCAGTTAAACATTATGGATGTGCAAATAGACCAGCATCTTCAGGGAATTAAGAGATGCACTGTGAGTTGCAAATTTCTGGAGCTTGCTGATTAACATTTCTCCATCAGCGAGTTTTGAGAAGATTTGTAGCTCAGGTTGAATTTCTGGATGTGAGTTTGCTCGCTGAGCTGGAAGGTTAGTTTTCAGACGTCTGAGAACTAACCTTCCAGCTCAGTGAGCAAACTCACATCCAGATCTCTCCATCATTTGCTTAGCACAGAAACAAACCTGCCCTTCCTGTCCCTGTTTTTAAGATCCTGATGAATTTGCTTAATAATTTCCCATCAAACTTCTCACAAAAACTTAAGGATGAAATGTATCAGCAGAGCTACATTTTTTAACAATGTGCTAGTTGATCTTGCAATCCCAATCAAATTTTCAGATCCATAAAAGTAACAATTAAGATTATTCAATATTTCTCCTGCATTCCTGAATATTATTTGAGATTTTAAAAAAAATTTTTACTTTGCCTTTTGGTTAAATCCCTAAATCCAGTCGCATAAATTCTTCTCTTGTTCCAGCCTGTTGGTTTTCCATTAAATTTCACTTCTACTCCTTCAGTTAATCAAATTTAGCTTTCCGTCCTTCTCCCTTGTTCCCATGTTTCTTTCTTAATCCATAAATCTTATTGGCTAGGTGAAAACATGTATAACCACTGTTCATTCAGGGCCCATTGGTCTTGCAATGTCTTTATGAGCATATACTTCCAACAATTTGCATAAAGCACATAAATACTTTGAATTGGGGGAATTCAGGAAAATGTCTGAATAGCATATGTCATATGATACTCATGACCTGGCCGATGGTGTTACCTCTCATGAAGCTATGCATCTCCATGTTCACTGCAAAACGTGGCACTGGTGGTCTGCTAGTATATGTATCTGTGTATGAATACTATTCTAGCAAGAGTTTTTCTTTAAGTATATTTATGAAATGGGTTTACAGTTTCATGGTCACATAGGAAGAAATACAGCTTTAGTAATGTTTTAAAAATTTGTTTCTATTCATAAACAGGAAATGATTGATGAAGCTGACCGTGATGGTGATGGCGAGATAAATGAACAAGAATTTTTGCGGATCATGAAAAAAACAAGCCTTTATTAATTTTATATTGTTCTCCAGTCCTAAAGTAGTACTAGTTGTGACTTGTTTTTATTTAAGTAATAAAGAATGAAGAAAAGCTGTTGTGTTTTGGTATATTTGAATTCACTATTAGTTATTTAATATTAATAGAGGAAATACAAACTTAAACAGTTGATACACATTTCACTACTATTAATCATTTACTCATTTTCATAGAGACCTAAAAATTACATTTCTGCTCACTCTAACTCACTGTTGCTCCAAGTTGTATTGCATAATTCAGTTTCTGTAGTATTCTGAAGAAGCAGTTAATAATGACCTTTTAATTTCTGATCATTATATTCTACTTTATAAAAGCAAGTGTCTTCAAGTGTCACAGAAGTAAAGATGTCACAATTAAAATTTCTTGCAGTACATAGTCAACTGGTACTATAATTTTAAAAAATGCAAAATAAGCATTCTGATAAAACTGTGTGATGCTCTTAAGTCAAATATTAACATGAAAGTTTTGTAATTTATATAAAGGATCTTCTTGTCAATGGTGGTGTTCAAAACACTTCTGTTTGTTTTTATTTAAATCTTTTTTGGAAATGGTCTGGGTTTGTCTAATTGTTACTCATATAATATTAATCTAACAATTCATCTGGTGCCTGATGGAATCACTGGATAATGGGGAACTATAAGTTGACGTAAGTGTTTTAAATGTAGAAGTATTTTTTAAAAAGCTGTTGTCATTTTATACATTTTTAATTCTGAAAAATTATTGTAAAACTTGGAAGAAGTGTTGCATTTACTATACTTAGAGAAGAAGGTGCCACAAAGAAAGAAAGGACTCTTAGAAGTGACTAAGTAGGGTGTCGTTGATGAAATGGTCCATATGGAATGGTGAAAGGGGAGGAAGGGGAGGAAGTTTTATTATTGTTGTAAAATCAAAATACTGTGAGTGGTGAAAGAAGCTATAAAACCGCCAGACCTGTGGACAAAAAATTTATGTTTCAGATTGATGATCTTTTATCAAAGCTAGAGACAAGTAGGAATAAGAGTTTTTAATCTAGTGGAAAAGGATAGGAGGAATAGAGAAGTTCTGTAATGGGGCCATCCATAAACAAGACTGCCTTGGTTGACTTATTGTTTCACTCCTTCCTATTTTGACTCATTTTGTCTCTCCTTCTGCAGTCTTTACAACTGTACCTCTTTTGATGCCCAAAATGACTTTCAAAGTTTCCAATTTCCAGCTTCCTCCTCTCTATGGAGGTCCAATCCTTCTAAACTTCGATCTCCCACCAGGACAGACTTGGAACTTTCTGCTCCTTACTCGGAGAAGTCCTACCAGTCCCTATCCATCCTGCATGGTTCTGGTTGAACTTATTACATTTCTAAACAATTTCTCTTCGAATTCCACTCACTTCCTACAGATAAAATATGTTGCAACAGGTACCTACATGGGTCACCATAATGCCTGCCCTTTATTGCAAATGTCAGACGTTAATTATTCCAGTCCTACTCTGGTCATTGATGACCAAGCTACCTCTTGTTCCCATCAAGAATTGGAAAAATTATTGACCTTCATGTGGCCCATCTGGCTCTTCACTTCCTTAACTTCCCTGCTTCCATTTTTGGGGATAGTCTATCTGCTGATGTTCTCGACAAACCCACTGACTCTCAGCTACCTTAACTACACTTCTTCACATCCTGATTCCTGTAAGGACTCCATATCCTCAGTTCCTCCATGCTATCTGTTCGGATGATACCGCCTTTCACATTGGCACTTCTTTTTTCCTACCACATGTGTAACAGGCCTTCCATTGTGTCCCATTTCATACTCCTCTGCTGTCACCGCTTCCTATACCCTCAGAACAAGAATAAAATTCCCCTTGTCCTCTCCTTTCACCCCACCAACTTCTGCATTCAGCAGATTACCCTTGTCATTTCTGCCAGCTAAAGTGCGAGGCAACCACCAAACACATCCCTTCCTCCCCTTTCACCATTCCATATGGACCATTTCATCAACGACACCCTACTTCATCACTTCTAACAGTCCTTTCTTTCTTTGTGGCACCTTTTTCTGTAAGTATAGTAAATGCAACACTTATTCCAAGTTTTACTTTAGGCAGTTGTTCTTTCAGATTTGTATGCTGTGTTTACTGCTCAGGATATGGTCTCCTTTACATCGGAGAGATCAATCACAGACTGGATCACAGCAGTGGGCATTGCCTCCATTCCTTGTGCAAGCATAACCCTGATTTTCCACTTGCTTGTTATTTTAATTTTTCACCTTATTCCAATACTAGTTTTTCTAGCTTTGACCTGATCTTGTGATCCAGAGAAGTTGAATGCAAGCTTGAGGAAATCTTTTTGACTTGGCTGTCAGAACAGTGGATGTACAGATTATCATGTTTCTTTTTCTTCCACTTGTATTTCTTAGTTGGTGTTTGTTTCTTTCTTAAACAATATCTGAGTGAAAGTGGAATTGATAATGTAGCAATTAATGCCTCTTGGGACATGACCTTTCTTTGTTCACTATATCCATTCGGCAGCCCTCTTCACGGACAGCACTGCTTGCTCCAAACGGAGATGAACCTAGAAAGGTGGTTCCAAGAAAGCTTGCCCTACCATCACCTGGTTGGTTTGCCGCGGCCAACGGGCATCTCCCTCAAGCGGTAAGAACAAACGTTAAATCTAAACACTCAAACCTCAGGCTAGCCTGCTGGAACGTACGCACAATGCAAGGCTCGCCAGCAAATGATCGCCCGCAAAGAAGATCGGCCCTTGTTGCACGCGAACTGTCCCGTCTGAACATCGATGTCGCTGCTCTAAGTGAAGTCCGTTTCGCAGACCAAGGTTCGTTGATAGAGCATGGTGCAGGCTACACTCTGTTCTGGTCCGGCAGAAGCAGCACCAACAACAGACTCTCGGGAGTAGGTTTCATGATCAAGAAGACAATCGCTGACAAGCTCCAAAGCCTACCAATTGGCCACTCGGATCGCCTCATGACCCTGCAACTCCCACTACAAGCCAACCAGTTTGCCACTCCTGTGATCGTCTACGCCCCCACACTGCAAACAGCCTGCAGTCAGAGAAGCCTTCTACAACCAGCTCAAGTCTCTCCTGAAAGTCAGCACGAAAGACAAACTCATCATCCTAGGTGACTTCAATGTGAGGGTGGGCAACGACTCCGAGGCATGGCCTGGAGTCCTGGGTCGACATGGCATTGGAAGCTGTAACGACAACGGGAGGCTGCTTCTGGAGCAAGGGTGAGAAATCAGACTGTTCGAACTACAGAGGTGTCACTCCCAGAAGCCACCCTGCAGCGCATACAACCCACCTCGAATCTCGATCGACGGCCACCCCTCAACACCGGTCGAACGTTTCACGTACCTGGGAAGCATAATCTCCAACAATGCTACAGTCACGGGAGACGTCGACAATCTCCTTGCGAAAGCAAGTAGCGCCTTTGGGCGACTGTGGAAGCGTGTATGGGGAAACCACTTGATAAACATGTCGACGAAAATCCAGGTTTACAAGGCCGCGGTCATCACCACACTGCTGTACGGCTCCGAGGCCTGGGTTCTGTATCGGAAACAGATGCGGCTGCTGGAACGATTCCACCAATGTTGCCTGCACTCTGTATTGGGCATCACCTGGCAGGACCGTGTTTCTAACAACGAAGTGCTGGAAAAGGCCCGGCTCCCCAGCATCGAAGCGACCCTTCTTTTGAAGCAACTTCGATGTACGGGTCACGTATCGCGGATGGACAACACCAGAATACCCAAGACAGTGTTCTTCGGGGAACTCTGCGACGGCAAAAGAAACCACGATGCCCCGCGCAAGCGCTACAAGGACCAACTGAAGCAACAGCTGTCTCAGACCGGCATCACCTCAACGGAATGGCAAAAGCTGGCCTCTGACAGGGACGCATGGCAGAAGAAAACTACGATGGCGACGGAGCAGTTCGAATGTTCGAGGAGAGCAGCTGCAGAGGACAGACGGAAACACAGGAAGGAGCCCTCATCTCAAGCCCTGCTGTCCGGAGCATTCCCCTGTCCGCATTGCCCCAGGATCTGCAGGTCCAGAATAGGACTCTACAGCCACCGACGGTTGCGCTAACGAAATCGCTGACGAATCTCTTCCCAACTGATCTTCGCAAGCGAAGAATCTGCCTGATACTGATAGCCACTTATCATTCTTGAGGGCTGTTCATGAAAGGTTTTGTCATGCCCTGGCCTCTGCTTATCCTTTGTTCTACCTGCCCTTTTCTAGTGATTTAAACTCTTCAGTTCTATTTTCTTCAGTTGTAATGTAAAATCAACATCCTGCAATGGAAGATAATAAAATGTGAGGCTGGATGAACACAGCAGGTCAAGCAGCATCTCAGGAGCACAAAAGCTGACGTTTCGGGCCTAGACCCTTCATCAGAGAGGGGGATGGGGAGAGGGAACTGGAATAAATAGGGAGAGAGGGGGAGGCGGACCGAAGATGGAGAGAAAAGAAGATAGGTGGAGAGAGTATAGGTGGGGAGGTAGGGAGGGGAGAGGTCAGTCCAGGGAAGACGGACAGGTCAAGGAGGTGGGATGAGGTTAGTAGGTAGCGGGGGGTGCGGCTTGGGGTGGGACAAGGGATGGGTGAGAGGAAGAACCGGTTAGGGAGGCAGAGACAGGTTGGACTGGTTTTGGGATGCAGTGGGTGGGGGGGAAGAGCTGGGCTGGTTGTGTGGTGCAGTGGGGGGAGGGGACGAACTGGGCTGGTTTAGGGATGCAGTAGGGGAAGGGGAGATTTTGAAACTGGTGAAGTCCACATTGATACCATATGGACTGACCTATCCCCTCCCTACCTCCCCACCTATACTCTCTCCACCTATCTTCTTTACTCTCCATTTTCGGTCCGCCTCCCCCTCTCTCCCTATTTATTCCAGTTCCCTCTCCCCATCCCCCTCTCTGATGAAGGGTCTAGGCCCGAAATGTCAGCTTTTGTGCTCCTGAGATGCTGCTTGACCTGCTGTGTTCATCCAGCCTCACATTTTATTATCTTGGAATTCTCCAGCATCTGCAGTTCCCAAATTCTCTGATCCTGCAATGGAAACTTATTGGTCATGATTTTGGGGAAATATTATTCACTCAGTTTTAGTACCACAAAAGACAAATCATTGAAACGTTAGAACACACTAAAATAAAGGCCTTAAAGGATACTATTGGGTTTGTTTTATGAACTTCAATAAATTTTAGGCATTTCTATCATTGAGATCGATGCTCAAAATACATAGGAGTGAGTGATGAATTGGTCCTGATAGTCTCCAGAATTCCCTGGATGATTAAATCAATGAGACGACGAACTGGGGGAAAAAAACTTCCCCTATAAGTAGAATCGATTGTATCTGAGGACTTGTTCCTTCAATTGCAGAGTTATTTTTCCTTCACTGCTGCTGATGGGATTGTCTATCAGTTGAAAATGCAGGGGAGAAGCAGCCTCTGATTGGAGGAGCAGCAAAAACTCACGACCAAATGTCAACCTTTTCAGCCCTACGAACCTGCACCACCATTTACGAAGACAGTGGCTGATCACACTGTAACATCAACTCTCTATTTCTGTTCACAGCTGATAACCTTCAACTCCCTTTCTTAACAATCAATTCAACTCTCTCTTAATAATGGCCAAAGACACTCCACTGCCTTTTGAGGAAGGGAGTTCTGAAGCCTTATAAACACCTAAAAGAAATAAAGTTCTCCCTATCATTGTCTTAAATAGTAGCCACTTATTTTAAGCAGTGACCCCTAGTTCTAGATTCTAACAGAAAAGGAAACATTCTTTCAACGTGCAACCTGTCAAACCCCCTCACAATTTTATGTTGTGAAGGTGAATGGTGGCAGTCAGTAAGGCTGCTGAGGTAGGGTTGGATGGTTGGGGAACAAGAAGCAAAGCTTACAAGGCCAAAGCCTGGAGACCAAGGGATGGTACCTTAATTGCAAACATTTATATGATGTCTCACATAGCATGAATTACTTGAACTGCATTTGGAGTGTATTAGTGAAAAATTTAGCTTTAACCTCACCAGTCCAAGGGAAGCATTTCCTGGTTGTGGCTTTTGTGTACTGAAGTGTGTGTCAGTTTTTTAAAACTTTTGCTGTTGAGTTATGCCTGCCAATTTAAGTACTATGATGTGTGGGAAATCAATGTTTTCCTTGTATCTTGTGACTTGAAGTTTAACACAGCAGTGGTGAATATTGAGGATTTTGTTGAATTTTTCTAAATCTGCTTCTGTTTCAGTCCTTATACCAAAATAGTAATGCATGTGCAAAAAAAGGTGTTGCAACTGAATTCATAAATCCATTAAGGCATAGTGAATGGTTTAAAGCCCCAAAACCAAAATGTAGCCCCTGAAAATGGAAAAAATGTCACACCATAAAAATCTCAAGTGGTCTCAAAGTTTATTGCCTGAAATTATATCTAATTCAATATTTTAGTGTACAGGGTGTGAGTGTTGGAAAATAAAAATGTATTCCATTTGAAATA